>NC_056671.1:44443602-44666102 GCF_018350195.1 Panthera tigris
CCTTCTTGAAAAAATTGTTTTTAGCATTGGTGAATGATGATTTTAAAGTCTTTGTCATTGGAGCACCTGGATGGCTCTGTTCTTAAGAGCGTCGGAACTCTTGATTTTGGCTCATGTCATGATTTCACGGTTTGTGGGCTTGAGCCCGGCAAGAGGCTCTGCACTGACAGTGTGGATCCTGCTTGAGATTCTCTGTCCCCCTCTCTCTCTCTCTGCCCTTCCCTTGCTCGTGTGTGTGTGTGTGTGTGTGTGTGAGAGAGAGATGCTCGCTCTCTCTCAAAATAAATAAATAAATAAATAAACTTAAAAGTCTTGGTCATCTGAAAATTCTCTCTCTTTTTTTTTTTTTTTAATTTTTTTTTAACATTTATTTATTTTTGAGACAGAGAGAGAGCATGAACGGGGGAGGGTCAGAGAGAGAGAGGGAGACACAGAATCTGAAACAGGCTCCAGGCTCTGAGCTGTCAGCACAGAGCCCGACGCGGGGCTCGAACTCACGGACTGTGAGATCATGACCTGAGCCGAAGTCGGACGCTCAACCGACTGAGCCACCCAGGTGCCCCTGAAAACTCCCTTTAAAAAAATTTTTTTTAATGTTTAGTTTTGAGAAAGAGAGAGAGAGAGAGAGAGCGAGCAGGAGCAAGCATGAGTGGGGGACGGGCAGAGAGAGAGGGAGACACAGAATCTGAAGCAGGATTCAGGCTCCGAGCTGTCAGCACAGAGCCTGATGCAGGGCTTGAACTCACAAACCACGAGATCATGACCTGAGCCGAAGTCAGATGCTTAACCAATTGAGCCACCCAGGTGCCCCTAGAGAGCCGGTTTATCTTGAATCATTCTGAGGATCTGGCCAAAGATTTTAAATTTTGTAAGGAATAATGGATTTAAAATAATACACTGTTCTTAAAAGGAACCCTTTAAGAATATAAATCTAACATTTTATATTGAATTGTGTATTTTCTGATGATCTGTTACTATAATCACCAAGCCTCCCAATTCAGTATTTCTACAATGATTTTTGGAATTACCTTATAATTCCTGGAAAAATGTCTCTAATTATAATTCAGTTATATGTTAGAATTGACCTAGTTGACAAAATAGTATTTTTCATGATCCTGTTATAGAGGATGATAGCTGAAATGGTATTTAAGATTTTAAATATAATTAACTGAACTAACTTCTCCCCTCCCCTTTTAAAAATTGTTTTCTGCAACAATTCCCTTAGGTAACGGAAATCCAGGACTGGAGCGCATCAAGCCCACATAGTGCGGCATATGTTCTCTGGGATAATGGTGCTAAGAACCTTTACAGAGTTGGCTTTGAGGGCATGGTGAGTAGTAAGAATCACAAAAGATAAAAATATTGGATAGATGAAAGAAGGAAAATAAAAATAGCCCTTATTGTATTTTTTTTTTGTCATATGCTTTTGTCAGAATATAGCCATCTGAATTATGAATATGCAACAGGAGAAAAATCTGTAAAGTGAGGATTTAATAAAACTACATTTTTAGTACACTTGCTTAAACTATGTAATAGTAAATATGCCCACTCGTCCATCGACTAATGAATGGATAAAGATGTGGTGTGTATACACACACACACATATATACACAATGGAATATCACTCAGCCATCAAAAAGAATAAAATCTTGCCATTTGCAAAAAAGTGGATACAGCTAGAATGTTTAATGCTCAGAGAAACAAGTCAATCAGAGAAAGGCAGATACCATGTGATGTAACTCATATGTGGATTTAAGAAATGAAACAGAAGAGCATAAAGTGGGGGGCGGGAAGTGGAAAGAGAAGAGAGGGAAACAAACCATAAGAGACTCTTAACAATAGAGAGCAAACCGAGGGTTGATAGAGGAAGATGAGTAGGGGGATGGGATAAATGGGTGATGGTCATTAAGGAGGGCACTTGTGATGAGCACTAGGTATTGTATGAAAGTGATAAATCACTGAATTCTACTCCAGACACCAATTTTGCACTGTTTGTTAACTAAAATTTAAATTAAAAAAAAAAAGGAAAGAAAAAAATAGTAAATACGATTTTGCCCTCAGTGAATATTTGGGTAACTTACTATATATTGATTGTGTAGAGCTGATCCCTTATGAATCCAAGTTAGGGACTTATTTATTAAAATCGATCTCAAAAAAATTTAGAATCATCTGTAAGGCTGCTCCTTGGCATGGACACAGAGTGTAGTATTATAATGAGGTTTTAATGGGATGTTTGTATTCTGGCTCTAGTAGCTAATAAAAGTATAAATTACAGTAGATGTTAAAGTTGTTTTTAAAGAGATTTTCCCCCTCTATTTTTATTTTTAAAATTTTTATTCTGGTTATTTATTTATTTATTTATTTATTTATTTATTTTTAAGTAGGCTCCAAGTCCAGCGTGGGGCCTAATGCAGGGCTTGAACTCATGACCCTGAGATCAAGACTTGAGCTGAAATCAAGTCAGGCACTTAACCGACTGAGCCACCCAGGCACCCCTCCTTTTTTAAAGAGTAGTATTGGTAATTGAAAATGATTGACTTAGAAGCACTTTAAATTACTTAAGTGTTGGGGCGCCTGGGTGGCTTGGTCGGTTAAGCATCCGACTTCGGCTCAGGTCATGATCTCACGGTCCGTGGGTTTGAGCCCCGCGTCGGGCTCTGTGCTAACGGCTCGGAGCCTGGAGCCTGTTTCAGATTCTGTGTCTCCCTCTCTCTCTGCTCCTCCCCTGTTCATGCTCTGTCTCTCTCTGTCTCAAAAATAAATAAATGTTAAAAAAAAAAAAAATTTAGAATTACTTAAGTGTTTAGGAGAATAATAGTGGTTTATTCAATGGATTGCCCTATATTTCTGCATTTCCTGGAAAACTGTTTAAATGTTGACCTCGGCTATTTAATTTATGAAGTACAACTAAATATATTAATGCCAAAACATTAATGCCTATCATATCTTTTCCATCTTGAATACATTCCTCCTCAAAGAATTTAAATTGGATTTTTTCCCAACTCTTATATGCCCTTGGTAGGAGGGGAAAAATATCCCACTGTCTGTTTGCCTTTAATTTATTCCATTTATTTATTTATTTATTTTTTGTAAATTTTTTTTTCAACGTTTTTTATTTATTTTTTTTGGGACAGAGAGAGACAGAGCATGAACGGGGGAGGGGCAGAGAGAGAGGGAGACACAGAATCGGAAACAGGCTCCAGGCTCCGAGCCATCAGCCCAGAGCCTGACGCGGGGCTCGAACTCACGGACCGCGAGATCGTGACCTGGCTGAAGTCGGATGCTTAACCGACTGCGCCACCCAGGCGCCCCTATTCCATTTATTTTTAAAAGCCAGCAATGTGGACTCTAAGCAAATACTTCATTTACCAATTTTAATACTTGTATATTGTATTAGTTATCAGTTTTTCATTAGTATTAGTATTATTAGTATTTTTATGCCTTCTCCTGTTTTTAAATTGTGGATTTTTCTGGGAATTCTGACTGATTATTAACTTGCTTCAGATGAAGCCTTACAGGATGTATGTGCAGAGGTATTTAATGAGTAGTATATATGTAGATTGATCCTTTTTGATAGCTGAGTAGTACTTCTCTGTATGATTATGCCATTATTTAATAAGGTTTCTGTTGGTGGTACCTCCATTTTTTAAAATTATTGCAAGATTTTTTTTTTTTAAATTGTTGTAAGCATTGTTTCAGTAAACATCCTTAGACATATCTTTGCACATTTATGGATATATTTCTTTAGGATAGATTCCTAGAAATGGGATTGCTGGGTTAAAGTATCACATTAAAATAATTTGACCCATGTCTCTTTGGCTGAGACTGAGCTAAATGTGATGCTCTGGTGGGAAAGGAGGCTGTAAAAGAGAGTCTGTGTGTGTGTGTGTGTGTGTGTGTGTGTGTGTGTGTGTGTGTGTGTTAGGAACTATTAGATACTTTTAAATCTAAATTTTCCTAGTAACTTTCAAGGTTCTTCTAAGTTCATGTTTTCTGTACTTTTGATTGTATCACTGCCTCCCCATTCAGATATTTAAATAATAGTATGTTTTCTTATAAAAACTAAGTGGGAAGGAACTTGAGTTAATCAATTTATGAAGTAAGGACTAAAGTTTATGTAAATGGAAAATTACCTGGCCGGGAACCAAAAGACTAAATTTGGTCCTATCTTTTCTTTTTTCTGGTTGTTTAGTTTTGGATACTTTTCTTTACTAAATGAGTTAATACCTGGCTTGTATATGTCGTAAAATTGGTTGAAAAGGGTAAATGAATTGAGTTCTTTTTTGTAAAAGTATTTTTAAAATAGAATGTGTTAGTTACATTTTAAATACTAGGTATTTGTTGAGGGCCTGTATGTGGTGTTGAAAATATTTTAGTGGTGAAGATCTAGGCATTTTCATTTTGAACTTTAAAGGAAAGCTAAAAGTAAATAAAGTATGGCCTATCTGGAGATCAGGCTTTTAATTTTTGATGAGTGCTTTTGAAAGCAGTGTTTAGTGTTACTGTTAACCTAGAGCTACTCTTAACTTTTGCTGAGGGTATGTTCTGAATGAACATTTTTGCCTATTTTAGGTACTGAGCTATACTTGAAGTTTTCAAGCATGATTTTTCTGGTTTCTTTTCTTCTTCTTAGTCTGATCTCAAGTGTGTCCAGGATGCCAAAGGAGGTTCTTTCTACAGAGATCACTGCCCTGTGCTAGGTAAGTCAGCAGACTAGAGAAAATTACTAACTAGCAGGTCAGGGTTCTTGGAATCAGAAATCTTTAAATGGGACTTTAAAAAAAAGTTATTTAAGGGATACTTTTTGGGTTTTATTTTGTTTTTTAAAGCATTTGTTATTTTTTATCAATTTATTTAGACTGAAAAGGTTGTCATGTCTTAAAAATTGGTATACCATTTATGTCATATTTGAAACTTTGTCTTTTAGTTATAAACGTAGTGTTGAAAAATTTTTTGTTAGGTTATCAGTATGTCTTACATATTGAGAATAGAATCTGACAATTTAGTGTTTATAAATTCCTTAGAAGTTTTATAAAATTGCCTTAAAAAAAAGGTTTTATTTATTTGAGGGCGGGAGGGGGGAGAGTGAGAGAAATAGAGAGAGAGAGAGAGAGAAAGAGAGAAAGAGAGAAAGAGAGAATCCCAAGCAGGCTCCAAGCTGTCAGCATGGAGTCAGACTTGGGCCTCTAATCCGCGAACCATGAGATCATGACCTAAGCTGAAACCAAGAGTCTGATGCTCAACAGACTGAGCCACCCAGGCACCCCTAAAATTGCCTTCTTAATACAAAAATTGTTTGAAGATTAAGGTTATATAATAAATATAATTTTTCATGTGCCATTAAAGTAAGGGATAAGGAAACCAAAACTGTCTTCATTTTATAGATTCTTTATTGTGGCCACAGTAAGCATTTACCACATTATTCAGATTAAGGTTTTAGTCTGTGAATGTTTGCCTTTTCATGTGAGCTCTGTGTTCCTTTTTTAAAATCATTTGATTTCCCTTCTGGCCAAAAAGTGTTATTTTTTTGCAGCATACCCTGATTTTCTTTTTCTTTTTTTTTTTTAAGGAATGTAGAAGAAGTACTTATATTTTGACAAGATCATTCCTTTTCCATGTTTCAGAAATTTCCTTCTTTTGGATCTTGCTTTCACAAGAGAAGTATAGCATCAACATATTTTTTGGATCCCTCATCATAGTGTTTTATGATCATGAATCCTTTATCCCAGAGCTAGGTTTTTTTTTTCTTTAATTTTAAAATTTATTTATTTTGCGAGTGAGCGAGCAGGGGAGGGGCAGAGAGAGGGAGAGAGACAGATTCCCAGGCAGGCTCCACACTGTCAGTGCTTGGAGCCCAATGCGGGGTGGGAACCCATGAATTGTGAGATCATGACCTGAGCCAAAATCAAGAGTCAGACACTTAATTGACTGAGCCACCCAGGTGCCCCTATCCCAGACCTAGCTTTGAGAATAATATAGGGGATGGGCTTTTAAATATCTAAAGATGCTCTTTAGGAAAAAAAATCAAAAGGGCCATTTGGTAAAAAATAGTACTAAGCACTTCAGAGAAGAAAATAATTTTAAGATTCTCTTTCATATTCTCTAGCTGGTTATGGTGGCTGTAGTTTGTTACTGAACCTCAATAACTGTCTAATTGTAGTTATTGCAGGAATAGTCAACAAGTCATCCAGGCAGAAAAGTGAACATTTTAAAAACCCAGAACTTTGTACTTTGATATAGGGTTATTGTTCGGTTGTTGTTATGAATCATCACATTATTTCAATTTGTGAGTCTGATTGGTTTTTTTCTTTTTATTTTTGAAGCTCTCTAGCTCCAGAATTTGATACTTACAATATATTCTCAAAACATTTTAAAATTGGAGGGTAACTAAAACTAAAATATCTAGAGCTTGCTCTTGTTTACAAATAATACAGTTGCATGCTATTGCAGTGGTTTCCCTTTACCTTTGTCAACTCCCTCTGCAATTACAGGTGAGCAGAATGGCAACAGGAATCCTGGTGGATTGCAGATTGGTGACCTGGTGAATATAGATCTTGACCTAGAAATTGTACAGTCTTTGCAGCACGGTCATGGAGGATGGACTGATGGCATGTTTGAGACTTTAACTACAACTGGAACTGTTTGTGGCATTGATGAAGATCATGACATTGTAGTACAGTATCCAAGTGGCAATAGGTTGGTGATATTTCTTGATTTTTAGTAATGGCAAATAAAGTTAGTATATAGAAGAAAGAACCTTAGAGAAAGCAAATAATGTGCTATAATCAAAGACTCCTTTAAGCTAGCTCTTAAAATAGTAGCTAAAAATCCAGAATATGTTGGTAAAGTGGAGCGGAACAAATGATAAATGTGTGTGTGGTATGTATGTGAATTTATATGAATATGCTTATACAATGTTCTGTGCACTTTTTTTTTTTTCTGGAGGAGGAGAATACATTGTATTGGTATTAGTTCAAATACAGCTAAAAAGTTCTCTGTTCATAATAGACCATATCAGTTTGCCCTGAATGAGAATAAAATTAGAACTCTGGCCCATATCTCCAGTCATCTCTTGGTACCATAGCTTTTTCTTGCCACAGACGTGTGAATACACCAGTCCTTATTAGCAACATAGAATTACATGCATTTCTTCACTGTCTACCTTTGCACATACTACTTCTTCCATGCAGAATACCCTTTTCTCCTTTTCTGCCTCTTTGCCTGGATTAACTCCTGCATCCTGTAAATACTGAGCTTATGTGTTTTGGGAACCTCCTCTCTTATTCCACAATCCCTGGTATATGTACATGCTATTCATCTGTGTAGGTCTCCTGTTATATATGAAAATAGTTATTTATTTTACATCTAGGTTGTGAGTTTCTTGGAGCCTTTGATTTATTTGCTCTTAGGGGCTAAAGTATATTCAATTTACTGGCATGTTTATAGTATTTTATTTTATTTTTTAAAAAAATTATTTATTTTTTATTTTACAGAGAGAGAATGTGCATGAGGAGGGGAGAGGGCAGAGGGAGAGAGAAAGACAGAGCAGGGGAGGGGCGGAGAGAGAGAGAGAGAGAGAGAGAGAGAGAGAGAGAGAATCCCAAGAACCCCAACACGGGGCTCATTCCCATGACCCTGGGATCATGGCCTGAGCTGAAATCAAGAGTTGGATGCTCAACCCACCCACTGAATCACCCATGCACCCGTTTATAGTATTTTAAAGAAAAAGCAGTAGTCAAATTGAACAATTGTCAAAGCTTTGTTACTGATATATGCATAAAGAAACAAACTTGTTGAGGTTCCTTAGGGGAGGGGTTATATATAGGATGAAGAAAATTAACATTAAGTTGTTTCCCAGTGTATAGAATTAGCTCTAATTGTGTTCAAATCTTAAGGATACACGTGGTCATACCAGGAGGTACAGAAATAGCGTTTGACAAAATCCAAGTCCCTTTCATGATAAAAACACTAAATAAAGTAGTAACGGAAGGGAACTTCTTTGCTGGTAAAGGACATCTATGAAAACCCACAGCCTAGGGTGCCTGGGTGGCTCAGTCATTTAAGCATCCAGCTCTTTCTTTTTTTTATTTTTTTATTTTACAATTTTTTTTTAATGTTTATTTATTTTTGAGACAGTGAGAGACAGAGCATGAACGGGGGAGGGTCAGAGAGAGAGGAGACACAGAATCTGAAGCAGGCTCCAGGCTCTGAGCTGTCAGCACAGAACCCAACGTGGGGCTCGAACTCAGGGACCGTGAGATCATGACCTGAGCCGAAGTAGGACGCTTAACCGACTGAGCCACCCAGGCGCCCCTAAGCATCCAGCTCTTGATTTTGGCTCAGGTCATGATCTTGTGTGAGTTCACTTGAACTCTTGGTGAGTTCAAGCCCTGCATTGGGGTCCACACCAACGGTGCAGAGCCTGCTTAGGATTCTGTCTCTCTCCTTCTCTTTCTCCTCCTTCCCTGTGCGTTCTCTCTCTCTCTCTCTCTCTCTCTCTCTCTCTCTCTTTCTCTTCTCTTTCTTTCTCTCTCTCTCCCTCTCATACACACACACACACACACACACACACACACAATGAATAAAATAAACCCACAGCTAACATCATACCCAACTGGTGAGAGACTGAATGCTTTTCCCCTAAGATCAGGAACAAAATAAAAATGTCTGCCCTCCCCACTTTTATTCAGCATTGTTCTAGAGGGTCTAGCCAGGGCAATTAGGCAAGAAAAAGAAATAAAAGGAAGAAGTAAGAGAAAAGGAGCTAAACCATCTGTGTTCATAGGTGACATGATCTTGTGAATAGAAAAACCTAAGGAATCCACAGAAAACTGTTAGGACTAATAAGTGAGTTCTGCAAAGTTGAGAGATACAAGATCAATGTAGAAAAGTCAATTGTATTTTTTTATACTAGCAATGAGCAATTTGGAAATGAAATTAAGAAAAGTTTCATTTACAGTAGCATCACAAAGAATAAAATACCTAAGAATCAGTTCAGCCCAAGAAGTGCAAGACTTGGGGAGCCTTGCTGGCTCAGTGTAGAGCATGCAGCTCTTGATCTCAGGGTCATGAGTTTGAGCCCTGTGTTGGATGTATAGATTACTTAAAAAAAAAAAAAAAGAATTGCAAGACTTGTACACTGAAGACTACAAAACATTGTTGAAGGAAATTAAGGAAGACCTAAATAAATGGAAAGACATCTCATATTTATGGCCCAGAAGATCTGATATTGTTCAGATTGTACATTAGTTTCCTAGGGTTGCCATAACAAATTACCACAAACTGGGTGACTCAAACCATGGCACTTTATTCTTTCACAGTTTTGGAAAGCTAGAAGTCCAAAATCAAGGTGTTAGGGAGATTGGTTCCTTGTGTAGGCTCTGAGGGAGAATCTGTTCTATGCTTCTCTTAACTTCTGGTGGTTGTTGGCAATCCTTGGTGTTCCTTGGCTTGTAGATGCATCATTCATTTCTCTGCCTCTGTCTTCACATGGCCTTCTCCTCTGTGAGTCTGTGTGTCCCTGTGTCTTCACGTGGCCTCCTTTTTTGGGGGGGTACACATTTTATTTTAAATGCATTCAAATCGACTGTTTGAGACTGAGAGCCATATGATCAGTCCTCCAGCCCAATATTTTATTTTGGTGCAGCTTAACCATCCATGAGGAAAGAACCCTGAGAAAACATAGAAGTAAGTTAATTGAGCTCATGATAATTCTAAAATCTTTTACAGAGAAAATGACCAAAGCTGATTTCACATGACCTTCTTATAAGGACACTAATCATTGAATTTAGGGCCCACCCTAATCTAGTATGACTTCATTTTAACTCGATTAAATCTCCAATGACCCTGTTTCTAAATATGGTCCCATTCAGAGGTATTGGGGATTAGGAGTTCAACATATTTTTTGGATGACATAATTCAGCCTATAACAGATGCCAGTTTTTCCCCAAACTAATCAACAAATTTAATGCAATATGTATCAAAACCCTAGTACCTTTTTTATACAAATTGACAATCTATTTCTATAGTTCATATGGAAATTCAAGTAACCCAGAATAGCCAAAACAATTTTAAAAAGAAAAACAAAATGGGAGGACTCACACTGCCTAATTTCAAAATTTATGATAAAGGTGTAGTAATCAAGACATAATCAAGACTATTATTGACATAAGATGGATGTATAGATCAATGGAACAGAACTGAGAGTCTGAGAATAAGCCCTTGCATTTAAAGTCATTTAATTTTTGACAAGGGTTCAATATAGTTCAATGGGGAAAGAATAGTCTTTTCAGTAAATGATGCTGACAATATATATAGGCATACCTTGGAGATATTGCAGGTTCGGTCCAGACCTCTCTAATAAGGAGAGTCAAATGAAGTTTTTGTTTCCCATTGTGTATAAAAATTATGTTTACACAATACTGTAGTCTATTAAATGTGCAGTTATACCATAAATATTGTCCAAAAATGCTAACTATAATCTGAGCTCTTTGCGAGTTGAAAACTTTTTACTGCCAACATTAATGTTGATGGCTGCTGCCTGATCAGAGTGGTGGTTGGGTGGCTGTGGCAATTTCTGGTGACAACAGTGATGTTTGCTGCATTGATTGACTCTTCCTTTCATGAATGATTTCTCTGTGGCATGCAGTGCTGTTGGATAGCATTTTACTCACAATAGAACTTCTTACAGAACTGGAGTCAGTCTTCTGACAACCTACCTCTGCTCTATCAACCAAGTTTATGTAATATTCTAAATCCTTGTTTTCATTTCAACAGTCTTCACCCTATCTTTGTCTGGAATTAATTCCTTCTCAAGAAACCACTTTCTTTGCTCATCTGTAAGAAGCAACTCCTCATCTGTTCAAAAGTTTTAGTATGGGGTTATGGTAATTGAGTTATATCTTCAGTCTCCACTCTTAATTCTAGTCCACTCCTAATTCTAGTAATCTGCAGTTACTTCCTCCACTGAAGTCTTGAACCCCTCAGGGTCATCCATAAACATTCGAATCAACTTCGTCCAAACTCCTGTTACTGTTGATATTTTGACCTTTTCCCATGAATCACAAATGTTCTCATTGACATCTGGAATGGTGAATCCATTCCCAAAGGTTTTCAGTTTACTTTTCCAAGTTCATTGGCGGAATCATTATCTATAGTAGATATAACCCTATGAAAATATACTTTTTATTTCCTTTTAATTTTTTGAGAGAGAGTGTGAGTGGTGAGGGGCAGGAATGAGAGAGAGAGGGAGGGAGGGAAAATCTTAAGCAGGCTCCACACCCAGTGTGGAACCCAGTGTGGGGCTTGGTCTCACGATTATGAGATCATGACCTGAGCCAAAATTAAGAGTTGGATGCTTAACTGACTGAGCCAACCAGCTGCCCCAATGAAATGTATTTTTTTTTTTTTTAACATTTATTTATTTTTGAGACAGAGACAGAGCATGGACGGGGGAGGGTCAGAGAGAGGGAGACACAGAATCTGAAACAGGCTCCAGGCTCTGAGCTGTCAGCACAGAGCTCGATGCGGGGCTCAAACTCACGGACCGTCAGATCACGACCTGAGCTGATGTCGGACGCTTAACCGACTGAGCCACCCAGGCGCTCCGATGAAATGTATTTTTAATGTTTATTTATTTTTGAGAGAGAGCAAGAGTGAGCGTGCACAAGTGGGGGAGGGGCAGAGAGAGAGGGAGACACAGAATCGAAAGCAGGCTCCAGGCTCTGCGCTGTCAGCCCAGAGCCCGCGGCAGGGCTTGAACTCAAGAACTTCGAGATCATGACCTGAGCCAAGGTTGGGTGCTTAACCATTGAGCCACCCAGGTGCCCCGATGAAATGTACTTTTAAATCCTAAAATATAAGACTGTGTGACCTTGGATTAGATAGTGGTTTCTTACATACGACCCCCAAGGCAGAAGGACCAAAGAAAAAGTGAATAAATTGGACATCATCAAAATTAAAAAATTGTGTTTTGAAGGAAACTTTGAGTGGGAGAAAATATTTGCAAATCATATGCCAGACTTGGGACTTGTATCTCGAATATGTAAAGAACTCTTATAATTCAACAACAAAAGACAACTAACCCATTTAAAATATGGACAAAGGATTTTTAAACAACAGAAATTCATTTTCTTACAGCTCTGGAGGCTGGAAGTCCAAGTTCAAGTTTCCATTAGGGTTGGTTTCTGTTGAGACCACTTCCTGGCTTTTATAGTTGGTTGCCTTCTCACTATGTTCTCCCATGGCCTTTTCTCTGTGCATGCTCAGAGAATGACATCTCCTAAATCTGTTCCTTTTCTTATGAAGACATCAGTCTTGGTGGATTAGCATCCCACCTTTCTGACCTCATTTAGTTTTAGTTATTTCCTTAAAGGCTCTGTCTCCAAATACAGTCACAGTAGAAGTTAGGAGTTAATACCTACGGAAAGATGCTCAACATTATTAGCAATTAGTTAGTAGGGAAATGTAATTCAGAATCACAATGAGGAATGTAAATGCAGGGAAATGTAATTCAAAATCACATACTAGAATAAAATAGTATATAATTACAAGTGTTGGTGAGGGTGTGGAGAAATTAGAACCAAAGCCTCGTACACTGATAATAGGAATGTGAACTGGTCTTGATGCTTTGAAAATATAGTTAGCATATGACTCAGCTGGTCCACTCTTAGGTTTATACTCAAGAGAATTGGGGGGCGCCTGGGTGGCTCAGTCGGTTGAGCATCTGACTTCGGCTCAGGTCATGATCTTGTAGTTCATGGGCTTGAGCCCTGCGTCGGGCTCTGTGCTGACAGCTCGGAGCCTTGAGCCTGTTTCGGATTCTGTGTCTCCCTCTCTCTCTGCCCCTTCCCCACTCATGCTGTGTGTCTCTCTGTCTCTCAAAAATGAATAAACGTTAAAAAAATTAAAAAAAAAAAAAAAGAGAATTGAAAGTGTGTCCACACGAAAACCTGTACATGAATGTTTGTGGATGCATTCTTAATAACAGCCAAAATTTGAAACATCCCAAATGTCTATCATCTGATGAATGGATAAACAAGATATGATGTATCCATACAGTGGAATCTTATTCAGCCATAAAAAGGAATGGAGAACAGAATACTGACATATGTATGCTGCAAATAGATAAATCTTGAAAATGTTATGCTGGAAAGAAGCCAGTCACAAAAGGTCACGTATTATGTGATTTCTGTAAAATATGCAGAATAACCAAATATGTAGTATCTTACTAATTATTGAGGGCCAGGGAGAGGGGTGAACATGGATTGACTGCTACTTGTCATGGAGTATTTTTCTGTGGTGATGAAAATGAAATTAGATAGTGCTTGGTGGTACAAGGCTGTAAATGTACTAAAGCCACCCAATTAAACACTTGAAATGAGGGAACTATATGGAATGTGAGTTTTATCTCAAAGCTCTTAATAAAAAGAGGAGAAAATCTTAAGTTCAGTTTAGTACATACTGACATTTAGTGTTACTTTTTACTAACATTTTGTGTTATCTTGTTTGTTGTTTGGAAATGTTAAGCTAAATTGGCATTATTACTTGCCAAATTCTTTCTTGGTCAGAACTTGGGCAGTAGTGTTAACAGTAACATAATATGAATTCTAGAAAATAACCTTTTTCTCTGTTCTGTTTTTTTAACAAGGATTTATTAAGTACGTATCCTGTATTAGCCCTGTGATTAGCACTGGGATTTCAAAGACAATTAAGACATGGTCCCTTGCTTTGCATGGGTTTCCTTTTTAGTTTGGATGGATAAAACCAGAAATAACTGCATTAAAATGTAATTGCGATAGGTGAGTATTCAGGGTATTCTGAAGGTACAAAAGAAGAGTGGTCATTTCAGGTAGGCAAATCAGAGAAAACTTCAGAGAAAAAATTACCTTTGGAGTAAACTTAAAAGATGGACTCAGTTTTCACCAGGGAGGGAGGCACTGTAGGCAGAGGGAACAACTCGAGTAAGTACTGCCGTGTTTCAAGCACTGTAATAGGTCAAATAAATTTTGGAATATTGGGAGCAAGGTAAAAAAGCACTGATTGTAAGGCTAGAAAGAAATCTTAAAAAAATATTTTAAAAAAAATCTTTATTCTTGAGTGAGAGATAGAATGTGAGTAGGGGAAGGGCAGAGAGAGACAAGGAGATACAGAATCCGAAGCAGACTCCATGCTCTGAGCTGTCAGTGCAGAGCCTGACATGGGGCTCGAACTCACTGCAAGATCATGACCTGAGCCGAAGTCGGATGCTTAACTGACTGAGCCACCCAGGCACCCCTAGAAAGAAATCTTTGCATATCTGATTTTTATTCTTAACTGGTCAGAGACACTTCTTTCTCTTTGTGGTTGCTTTAGAAAGAAGAATTTATTTCCATGGTTACAGGAACTTAGTAACAGGTTTTTATATGTTAAGACCTCTCATTTAAATTAAATAGAGGAAGATATAATAGTGCCATATTGTAAAAGCTTATTCAGGGAACCTTTTTTCTTTGGAGTGATATATAGGACTGGGGGAACAGAAATGGTAACAGCATTGAAAAATGCTTATGTGGGGGCGCCTGGGTGGCTCAGTTGGTTAAAGTGTCCAACGTTGACACAGGTCATGAACTCATGGTTTGTGAGTTCGAGCCCCACGTTGGGCTCTGTGCTGACAGCTCAGAACCTGGAGCTTACTTTGGATTCTGTGTCATCTCCTCTCTCTGCCCCTCTCCCGATCGCACTCTGTCTCTCTCTCAAAACAAAATAAACTTAAAAAAAAAAGAAAAATGCTTATGTGTAGCAGAGAAGAATGTGTAGCAGTGATTGCAGTCATGTGAAATACCCATGTATGACAAATTAAAACTAGATATTGTTTTTATCCATGAGATTATTAATGGTATGGAGAAATAGTACACTCTCTAGAGCCAATTTGGCTCTGTCGGAATTGTAAACAAATACATATGGTGATTAGGTGGCTTTTTAAGAATCACTAATGAGATACTGACCCTGTTTGCACAAAGATGTACATACGATGATGTTCTTTATAGTATTGTTTGTAATAGTGAAAATTTGGAAATACTTTAAAAGATAGTAGGAGAATGGTTAAATGCATTAATGTATAACCATGTAATGGACTGCTGTAGCCACTGAATTGAAATAAGTAGGTCTATTTCTGTGACATTGAAAACAAATCTTCCAAGGTACATTCTCTGAGAAAAAAGAAGTCCCAGAATTTTATTTATATGTATGTATATATGTGTATATATGTATATATACATACATATAAATATAAAATATATAAAATCTGTCTATGAAAAAGGAAGCAACTCTGTATGTTAGAAGTATCAGTGCACTAATAGAAGATCACAGGGATACACAATGGAGTGTTTGTGTCCCAGTTTCATTAGATTTTTTTAATTGAAGTATAGTTGACACCACAGTGAGTATTTACACCTGATGGGGATCCAGGTGTGTTTGTGTGAAATGGAAATTTCACTTTCACTTTATATGTTTCTGAAAGGTTTTAATATTTAACAGTAATGTATTTTATAACAATTTTTAAAACATGTAAGGGGAAACTAGACAGAAGGATCGTATTAGGGTGTGAGATTACAGGTAAGTCTTTCCTTAAATATGTGTAATTATAAAAGGGAAAACAAATTGTTCAGGACATAATTGCAAAGGATTGCTTTACTGTGCTCATGTGTTAGAAATTTTTTTTGCCCTGCAATGTTTAAGAATGTTGTGTTAAAATTAAGTAAAGTTACCTATTTTGAGTTTTGGCTTTGATTTTTAGGTGGACCTTCAATCCTGCCGTTCTCACTAAAGCAAATATTGTCCGAAGTGGGGATGCTGCTCAAGGTGCAGAAGGAGGTACCTCACAGTTTCAAGTGGGTGATCTTGTACAAGTTTGTTATGATCTGGAAAGAATCAAACTTCTACAGAGAGGACATGGAGAATGGGCTGAAGCTATGCTCCCAGTAAGTATATCTAAAATAGTTTCAGACTAGGAATAATAAAACAGTTTTAGACTAGGAATTACATTATACGTGTGTAGATTTAAAAAATATTTGAAGTTTGGAAACTAAATTAGCATAATTCTTCAAGAATTGTACTTGGGGGCACCTGGGTGGCTCAGTCAGTTTAAGCGTCCAACTTTAGCTGAGGTCATGATCTTGCGGTTCATGGGTTTGAGCCCCAAATTGGGCTTTGTGCTGACAGCTCAGAGCCTGGAGCCTGCTTCAGATTCTGTGTCTCCCTCTCTCTGTCCCTCCCTCAGTTGCACTCTGTGCCTCTCTCTGTCTTCATTGGCTGCTAGGCATACTTACGTCTTTTATTGTCTAATTTGTTCCACTTAAATTAGCCCAGGAAGGTCCATGTAGGGCTACGGTTAGTAGTGTTTTAAAGAGCTGTTACTGGAGAATGTAATGTAGGTGGAAGGTAACAGGGACTTCCCTGATACTTAATCCCAGAATGAGAGAGAGATGCTCATCCAGTTACTAGCAGTGCTGGACCACCACTGCTTGCCTTAGTTGGGGGCCTGCCTCTCTAAAACTTAGAGTATGAAAGAGCAACTCTGAATGTGTGCCTTCTGAGCTGCCTTTGCTCCCAAAGAGTTATGGTGTAATTTTTAATTTATTCATTCGACACATTTTTCACCAAATGTTCAGGAATAACAGAAAAATTTGTTTGTTCTGCCCTTTTTGCATCCATCCTCTTTCTCCATCTGTCCCTCGCTCTTACCTTCTGTCCCTTCCTTCTGTACTACTACCCGTTCTGTTCTGCTGCCCCATACTTTCTTGCCCTATATCCCATTTCCTTCCACTTTGCTGTGTCCTCGTGTTTAGCCCTCCACTTTGCTACCCCTACTCCTTTCTCATCCAGTCACAAAATTTGTCCTGTTCTGGCCACCCCACCCCCCACCCCAGTCCCATCCCATTCAGTGCTTCCTTCCTTTACTGTGTACCTCCCCTCCCATCTCTCTTCATGTCTCATCCCCCTATCCTGTATTGTCTAGTGCTCTGTCCTGGCCAGCACCATCTCCTATTTCGTCTAGCCCTCTGCCCCCTCCCATCCTGTCCATTACCCCCTCCCTGTCCTTCATGTTGTGCTGCCCTTCCATCAGTCCATCCTTCCTTTCTGCCTTGCTCCCTTGGCAGATATTTTAGCACAAACAATGTACCTATTAGGCTTCAAAGATTTAGTAGTGAACAAAACACAAAGAAATCTATTGTTATGGTGTTTTCATTCCAAGACATTTCATAGTTTGCAGGTGCTGCCAACATCATTTTTTTATTGTTTTAGGTAGGTAGTGACTAAGTGATAGTTGTCTGTGTTGCAGGAGCTGTATTTTAGAATTCTGGTGTCAAAAAAATTAAGTTCCATATGATCTTTTGTTTGCTTTTTTTAAAGTTTATTTTTAGAGAGAGTGTACATGCATGTGCACTAGTGGGGGGCGGGCAGAGAGAGAGAGGGAAACAGAGAATCTCAAGCAGGCTGTATGCTCAGTGAGGAGCCCAGTGCAGGTCTGGATCTCAAAACCGTGAGATCATGACCTGAGCTGAAATCAGTAGTCAGCTGCCCAACTGACTGACCCACCCATGTGCCTTTTGTTTGCTTTTGATAGTAACATTGGTTAAAAAATGTATTGATGTACTTTAAGCCTATGTTAGTTAAATGGAATCTTTTGACATGTTTTATATGAGATACATATATTATTTAAGATTTTTTTATAGTCAAAATGTTTTTGTTTTTCCCCTTAGCAGTGACAGCTTATATATAGCAGTGTATGTCTTTTGTGTGCCCAGTTATTCTAAGCACTGTGCTAAATGATATATATATATATATATATATATATATATATATACACACATACACATATGTGCACAGACAAATATGTGTACACACACAAACACATACACAGACTTTGTCATAGGAGCATTATAAGCAGATGGTTGTATGGCATCTTTATTTTAAAGATGAGGAATCAGAGCTAAGTTTCTGAACTGAAGTTTGAACTCAAATCTGTTTTACTTCAAAGCCTAAGTGCTCTATCTCCCATAGTAAGCTTTTATATAAGCAAAACCTGTAGCTTATAGCTAGAGGGGAATTCTTGGGTTCCACTGGTGATGGTGTAGAATTTTAATTTTTCTAAATTGTCTTGATAAAAATAGTCAACAACTAGATTAGCATAACCAAAAAAAAAAAAAAAAACACGGCACAAGCATCTATATTAAAACCAGGTGACAGAGTAGCCAATTGAACCCTAAAATATGAATGAGTAGTGAGAAAACACTGACAGCTACTGGGTCTATATCTGTTTGTCTGGCAGCAGAGAGAATTAATGGGGATCAGATAGACTCAAGAACAAGGGAGCTCCAATATAGCTAACAAGTATTCATTGGCTAGTATAGTAGATGAATGTGGAAACAACAGCTAAACCTGGGAGGGCTTTTGCAGACCTCATTTTGGGGTGAGGGTAATAGGTCCATGCCAAAGTTTGAAGGGGCTTGAGCAGCCTGAATCTGTAAACTCTCAGAATGAATCAGCCATAGCTCCCTTTCTGGGCAGAGCCCTCCATTAAGGAGAAGGTGCTGGGAATAGAAACTAAATTGAGTAGGATAGAGACAGTAGGGACAGAGGAAGGATAAAAGTTTGAAGCGATCATAATCAAATCCCCATACATAATTATTGTTGAAAAAAGACAATAAGGAATAGCATAACTTCTCTATAGACAAACGAAAGTATAGTAGAAGATATCACAGAAAACTAAAATCTAATGATTCAAAATGAGCTAACAAATTAAAATGATAAAAGATGAGTGAAATGGATCATAATTATTTTTTAATTTTTATTTATTTTTAAAGAACTTACATACTTTTTTAATGTTTATTGATTTATTTTGAGAGAGAGAGAGAGAAAGGGTATGAGTGGAGAGGAGGTGCAGAGAGAGAGAGAGAGGAGAGAGAGAGAATCCCAAGTAGGCTCTGTGAGCTGTAAGCATGGAGCCCCAGGCGGGGCTAGATCCCATGAACCAAAGATCATGACCTGAGCTGAAATCAGGAGTCAGACACTGAACTGACTGAGCCACCCAGGCACTCTGAAATGGATCATAATTAGAAATGAGGTGATAGAACTTAGGGAAGAATTGAAAAGGAAAGATAATTTCAGAAATGAGGAGTAAGCATGATGCAACACATCAAATAAATATAACAGATAATGCCTTTAAGAGAAACAAGGTAAAAAGGAAGAAAATTTTTTAAATAAAAAAGGTAAAAAGTATTTCAGGGAAAGTGACAAATATAGATTACCTAATATATGTGTATTAGGAGTCCTTGCAAAAAAGGAAAAACAAAAGCCAAAGCAATGGACTGTAAAGCTACTAAAATTTGTAATTCCAGAAAGAATGCCCCTGAATTAAAAACTTTAAAGCTAAATATTAAAAGGATACATTGTATAGTTGGGAAAACTGAGAACACCAAACACTGAGCCATTTTCTGGTAAATAATTGAATCTTCAAGAAAAGAAAACAACTCTTTGGGTATCTGGGGAAAAAGGTCAAGTTTTACTTACAAAGAAAAGAAAATCAGATTATTGTTAAGGAAAAAAACTGATCTCTGTGCTTTGTGATCTCAGCGAAATAACATTTATTTAACGTACTCAAGGAACAAAAATGTAAGCTAAGAGTTTTATATATAACCAACTGACTTTCAAGTATAAAGGCTACAAGTTGCTATGAACATGTAAGAATTTATAGAATCTTGTTCCCATTAGCTTTTTCTGATTAATCTCCTAAAAAATGTTTCAAACAACCGACATGAGAGATATCAACTGAAAGCTGATAGTGATCATTAAATATGTATTTATTTGTTGAACTAAGATTAAATGATGGTTAAAGGAAGAGGTAGAGTCTGTATAATGGTTTTATGCTCTAACAACACAGATAAAATGTAACTTTATAGAGTATAACTCAAAAAATGGAGTGGGAATGGAGAGAGCATATATGGAAAGTTTAGCAAGCTGTTCGATTGCCTTTTAGTTATTATGTGGAACTAAATACTATTATTTTAAACCTATATATATATATATTTTTTTTTTTTAATTTAAGTTTAAGTTAGTTAACATACCGTATAATCTTGGTTTCAGGAATAGAACCCAGTGATTCATCACTTGCATATAACACCCAGTGCTCATCCCAACAAGTGCCTTCCTTTTTTTTTTTTTTTTTTAATAATTTAACTTTATTTTTTATTTTTTATAATTCACATCCAAATTAGTATATAGTGAAGCAATGATTTCAGGAGTAGATTCCTTAATGCCCCTTTAAATTTTTTTTTTAATGTTTTTATTTTTGAGAGAGAGAGAGAGAGAGAGAGAGAGAATGAGTGGGGGAGGGGCAGAGAGAGAGGGAGACAGAATTTGAAGCAGACTCCAGGCTTTGAGCTGTTAGCACAGAGCCCGATGTGGGGCTAGAACTCACAAACCATGAGATCATGACCTGAGCTGAAGTCAGACGCCTAACTGATTGAGCCACCCAGGCGCCTCCCAACAAGTGCCCTCCTTAATGCCCATCACCCATTTAGCCCATCCCCCTTCCCCCATCTCCCCTCTGGTACCCCTCAGTTCTCTGTATTTTAGAATCTATTATGGTTTGCCTCCCTCTGTGTTTTTATCTTATTTTTCCTTCCTTTTCCCTCTGTTCATCTGTTGTGTTTCTTAAATTACATATATGAATGAAATCATATATTTGTCTTTCTAAACCAAAATATTAGGGAGAAAGAAGGTAAGGGTAAGAACATGAATGATTAATTTCAATGTTGTACATACTAGGGAACCAATTGACTCACTCTGTCTCTATTTTTTTTTTTTTTTTAAGAGGGAATAAGGTTTTATATATATATATATATGTATAAAATACTAGTATTATTGTAAGTATAACTAATTAGGACAATGCAGAGTTCATGTGAAAAAAAGCAAACAATGGAGGGATTAACCGTGAAGTTAAAAAAACATATTTCATATCTAAAAAAAGGAATATGGTATAGGGAGAAAGGTAGATAGGAGACATCTTTGAATATATCTTGTTTTATAGATTTGATTTAAAACTACATATATCTTTTATACAATTATTAAGCAAAATTAAATTCAAAAAGGAAGTTCCTAAAAGTAGAAAATAAAATGAAATAAATGAACCTAAATGTGTTTCCTGTTGGCATAACTGTACAGAGAAAAGTACAGGTGATTTTTAACACAGTTGTTTGTCTTTATATCTTTTTAGGAAGAATATACACTAAAGAACTGCCTATAAAAAGGGATTTTTAACAATTTTCATTGATCTTGTTGTCTGTGGTAGTGCTAATATTATTATCCTGAGATTGTTTTATGTGTGATGTGACAAAAAAACAAAACAAATGAGTAGTTATATGATAATTTTAATTCTGTTATCCCCAGTGACTTTGAGAACCAGAATGATCAGAGTGGGAAAAGGAGATATGAATGTAACATAGAAGAGGCTAAGTAAAAACCCTGTAGTCTTGAATTTGAATTGGAAGAATGTTTGAACTTATGATTTATTTTATCTTTAAAACAAAATAAAACATCTCCTCCCCTTCCCCCCCACTATTTCCTAGCTTTGTCCATGAAAAGACCTAGAAACAGTAACCATTCTAATAACAATACCAACCTTAGTGCCCAGATTACAGTCTTTTTTTTTTTAATTTTTTTTTTTAACGTTTATTTATTTTTGAGACAGAGAGAGACAGAGCATGAATGGGGGAGGGACAGAGAGAGAGGGAGACACAGAATCAGAAGCAGGCTGCAGGCTCTGAGCCATCAGCCCAGAGCCTGATGCGGGGCTCGAACTCACGGACCGCGAGATCGTGACCTGAGCTGACGTCGGACGCTTAACCGACTGAGCCACCCAGGTGCCCCCAGATTACAGTCTTGAAATAGCCTTTCCGTCTGTATAGAAACCAGTCTTTGGAGAAATGGCTAATTCTAGGTCTTTGGAAGTGAACAGGATGAGTCTCATACCAGGTAGCAAGGAAGCTATCAAAGATTTCTAGGTCTTTAATTAGCAAATTAGCAAATTTCTAGGTCTGAATTAGCAAAATTCAGATTGTAGGAAACTTTATAGGACAGTTGACCCTGTTTCTTCAACAAATAATTGGCAAAGAAAAATATATGTATAGACTTTATTGGAACTTGATTTAAGCATACTGAAGAATTTTATCATTTATGAAGCAATTGGAAATTTGAACACTGGTATTTTATGATATTACAGAGTTGATAATTTTGGGAGGGTTGGTAGTAGTATCAGGTTTGTTTTTTTTTAAAGTTTATGTGATGAATAGTACAGGGAGTAACAAATAGGTAGGGGAGAATAAGATTGGCCATGAGCTGAAAATTGTTAAGAGTTGATGGGTATACAGGGATTCAATATACTATTGTCTTCTTATGTATGTTTGAGACTTTCTATAATAAGCAGTTAAGGGGGAAAACAAGGAATGCAGCCTCATAGAGTTTGAGAGGATGGAAAATTCCAAGAGGAAATGTGTAATGAGAAGTTAAAATTGGTGTGTGTTGGAGGGCAGAGAGAGGAATAAATGGGGCTATAGAATTATATTTTGGAGTCTTTGGAAATAAGGTGATAGTTGTCAGAGTAGATTACATTTTTAAGGAGGAAGAGTAAAAAACTAAGGAATAAAATTTGGGGAAGAATGAATAGATTTAGGGATCTGAAAATGGACAAGGAGCCAGTGAGTGAAGAAAGAGAAGGAATAGGCAGAAAGGTTAGACTGTCATTCAGAAATCAAAGGAATAGTTTCAAGAAGCTAGGGTCCAATGCTGTGGAGAGATCAAAAAATAAAGCACTCAATCAAGGGCAGTTTACTCTGTGTTAGGAAGTAGTCAGATGTTGTCAATATTCTAAACTAATTTTCTAGTATTGTAATTTGCTATTCTCTTGTGCTGAAGAGAATGGGTTTTGGACTGGAGTTTGAAATGGAGCTAATAGTACTTAATTTTCAGGATTTTATGTATTAGGTAAGTCAATATGTATAAAGCTCTTAGAATACTATCTGCCACATGGTAAGAGTTGCCGCTGATTGTGTTCTGAAACCAAATGCCCCTTTCCCTGTATATTTAATAAGCATGTTATTTCTACCTACTTCTGTCTTGGAATCAGTACTGATTCCCATTTTGGTTTAAGTAATTTGTTTTAGAAATCAGGTTTTATTTTTTTAGGCTACATTAATGATGGATTTTAGAGTATTTAATTTACAAATTCTCAAGATGTAACATAAGATTATGGGATTAAAAGGTTGAATATCAAAAAGCAAAATTTTGTGAACTTTTATAAATGATAGACTGTCATGATATTTTTGATTTTATATTCTTTTTTTTTTTAAGTTTATTTTGAGAGAGAGAGAGAGAGAGCGCGTGTGCATGCACGAGCGGTGGAGGGGCAGAGAAGAGGGAGAGAATCCCAAACAGGCTCTGAACTGTCAGCATGGAGCCCAGTGCTGGGCTTGATCCCATGACCATGAGATCATGATGTGAGCTGAAATCAAGCGTTGGATGCTCAACTGAGTCAGCCACTCAAACCCCCTTGTTTTTATATTCTTGTGGAAGTATAGTAGTTTTGTTTATTAAAAATTTTTTTTAATGTTTATTTTTGAGAGTGAGAGACAGAGTGAGTGTGAGGAGGGGAGGGGCAGAGTGAGAGGGGGACAGAGGATCCGAAGCAGGCTCGGCACAGGTAACAGTGATCCCCATGCAGGGCTCCAACTCACTAACCATGAGATCATGACCTGAGCCAAAGTCGGACACTCAACTGACTGAGCCACCCAGATGCCCTGTTTATTAAAATGTTTTTTAGGGATGCTCTTTAAAGTTTGTAAATAACCCATTTGAAAATGATTGTCCTTTAAATGTTTTTTCTTTAGTAAAAAAGAAAAATTAATACTTTAAACGTGTAAGAACTGGTGATCTATTTTTATGGTACATACTTTAGACTTGACAACATGAGCTAAAATTTTTTTTTTTTTAAGACTTTAGGTAAAGTTGGCCGAGTACAGCAGATTTATTCAGACAGTGATTTAAAGGTGGAAGTTTGTGGAACATCTTGGACATACAATCCAGCAGCAGTTTCCAAGGTGGCATCTGCTGGATCAGCCATTAGCAATGCATCTGGTGGTATGTTTGTATCATGTTTCTTTAAAAGTAATATGGTTTACATTAGAACCTTTGCTAATTCCTCAGTTCTCATGTACAGATAATGTCATAGATAATCTCACTTGAATGTCCACTAACTTCTGCATTTTCACTACAGGTGTTTTTTGTTTTGTTTTTCTTTTTTTCATATGATGAACAGTTTTTGTTCTGGCTGAGGTATCCCCTGGAAAAGTTCCATAAGTAGGTACTTTTTCTTGGATATTATATCAAGGGTTAATTCAATATTGTACCCTTTAGTCAGAACTTATCACTTTCTTAGACTGTTTTATTCTCTTTTTATTTTCAGTGTTATTGCTAGCAGATGGCTTTCTTCCTGGACATTTTTACATATCGGCCATATTTCTTTCTTACTGTTTAATAAGAGTTATTATACATGCCACAATAAGTAGAAAACCATTTTGAAATGTGAATAAGCTGGATGCTTGGGTAGACTCATGCCCAAAGTCTTTCCTTCCTGTGCTCCAGCTTTATATACATACCTCAATTCATTTTAAAACAAATTACTGTGTATTAGCATTCAGAAAAGAAGGTAGAACCATAACTATAAATTATAAGAAAGTAAAGGAAAACATTGGGCGACCTCCAGTTTTATTTTGTACTGCTTTCTACTTCCTCTACTGCTGTCTTTTCTTTCCTGTTGTAATTTGCTAGTGTACTTAAAGTTTAAATTAGGTGGTGTTATTTTTACCTTTTGGTTAGGTGGCATTACAGCCAACTGGCTACTACAAATTGAAAGAGCGAGGGATGGTTAATATCCTACTCAAATAATGTGTACTTGGTGGTGGTCCACTTGGTGATTTCTTTGCTTTCTACTAAGTAGATCTAAGAATTAAGGGATGGTACTGGGTAATGTCTCTACTGATTAATGCTATTTAGAAAAAATATCTTATGACAATGAGCCTATATAAATATGCCCCTAGTTCTTTTTTGTTAGTCAATACCAATCAGTTGGCACCTGTTGAAGTATGTTGTTGGCACTTAGATGACCATTTTCAACTGAAAATTGGTTTGTCCCTAAAACGTTTCCCCAAATATTATAGAGAGTACATTGCTTCTGAATCATAATCATTCATTTGTTGATTTATTCTAAGGTCTGTAGCATTGAGATCTGAGAATTGATGTGATATGCTTAAAACCTGAAAGAAAGTTTGTATTGTTATAATACTCCCATTGTAGTGTTTTTATTTGTGATTATCTTTGGTATGGCTTCTAAATCTTGAATTGTTACTTGTCTCTAACTCTCTACTTTTTCTGAAGTTATAACTTGAAATACATGAATTGGAGAAAGCTGGGAATACTTATGGTTCGGAATTTAATGCAGCTTTCTATGGTAGTAATTATAACTTGCCTGGGTAATATCTGTAGTAGCGTACAAAAATAACACTGATGATAGAAATATTAAAAAAGGAAAAGTATGTGTTCTAGATGTATGGGTAATGCTTCTCTGTTAGTAGTTAAGGTTTGAGATCCTCCTATGTTAGCAGCTTTATTTGATGCTTTACAGAAAGACTCTCCCAACTCTTGAAGAAATTATTTGAAACCCAAGAATCTGGTGACCTCAATGAAGAATTAGTTAAGGCTGCTGCCAATGGAGATGTTGCTAAAGTGGAAGATTTGCTAAAAAGACCAGATGTGGATGTGAGCATTTTAAAAATTATTTGAAGCATACACAAAAATAGAATAGTATAATGAACATTAGAGTTCAGTAATATCATTTAAGTTCAATTAATTTCCAACTGCGCTTCATCTGTTCCTTCTTCCTTTTTTTTCTGAGGTATTTTAAAGACACTGGACATCATTCTTCAGTGTACTTTTCTAAAAGATCTTGACATTTTCTTATTTTAACATTGTAACCTCCTAAATTTATGATTGATAATTAAAAAAAAATTTTTTTTTAACATTTATTTATTTTTGAGAGACAGAGAAAGGCAGAGCAGGAGCAGGGGACGGGCAGAGAGAGAGGGAGACACAGAATCTGAAACAGGCTCCAGGCTCTGAGCTGTCAGCACAGAGCCTGATGTGGGGCTTGAACTCAGCAAACCATGAGATCATGACCTGAGCTGAAGTCGGAACCTTAAACGACTGAGCCATCCAGGCGCCCCTATAATTGATAATTTTTACATTTAGGTTTTTAAGTGGTTAGTGTCCTTTTGGGAAATTCAGTGAATTCTTCTCATGGAGATGTCATCTTACCATGTTTTTAAAATATATTGTAGTAAATTTTATAAGCAGTTTTCTATCCCTCTTTTCAAAACATTTAATCTAAACTTTTTTCCTGTGAGAATTAACTTACAGTTTAGAATGCAGATGAAGTAGAGGTCATACATTTTGTAAATCTTAGTAGTTTATTGTATTTTACCATTCACATAAACCACATTTTAAGTGGGCCATTCTGGCTCTAGTTTAGTCATTCATTGGCTTTGCCATTGCTCCCATGTCAGCACCAGTACAGTATTCAATGCTGGCCCAGAGATTGTGGTTGGAGTGGCACTTTGAGTCATTGTCACTGTTCTGTGACACTGTTTGTTGCCTTTGTATTTAAGTATGCTAGACAGTTTGAAGATCTGATCTATAATTGTAAGATATAAACATCATATTCCCAGGAGCTCATGTGGCATTTCATGTTTATTAGGGAGATGTCAATTGCAGCAGCACAACACAGTGATTCCTTTTTTTTTTAAGTTTATTTAGAGAAAGAAAGAGAGAGAGCTAGAGAGAGCGCATGTGTGTGCATGCGCAAGTGGGGAAGGGGCAGAGAGGGGGAAAGAGAGAATCCCAAGCAGGTTCCACACCACCAGCACAGAGCCTGATGCAGGGCTTGAACTCAGGAACTGCGAAATGATGACCTGAGCCGAAGTTGGATGCTCAACTGATTGAGCCACCCAGGCGCCCCAGCACAGTGATTTCTTTATTGTCAGATAAATCACAAATAATTTATTTAAATTATCAAAATTATGTAAATTATCAAAGTTTAAAGTATCAAATGATTTTTGTGTTTGATAGATTTTTTTATATTCAGCCAAGCAGATTTATATTTTATTATACTTAATTTTTTCTTCATTTAATTACTAATTTAGTTTTTCTAAAAAAAAACAACAATATACATTCTAAAAATTTAAAGGGAAAAAATAGTTCTACAGGGTTTGTTACAAAAATCATTTCCTTCTCAACTCTGTTTTCCCATCCTTTAGGGGCAGCTGTTTTCACGTCTTTCAGCTGATTTTCTTCATATATTTTGCCTCCATATCTTCCAGTAACATCTATTGTTTTTTCTTGATTTTTATGTTTGGGGAGTTATCTTTCAATACTTCACTGTGAAAATGAGGTTTCAGCTTTCTTTCCAGCCCATTCCCTTCACACACATACAGGCTCCTCCCAGTTTCTTTATGTGGTTAGGTTGTATTGTAACTTTGTTAAGATTAAAATCGACTGTGCATGTTATTATTTAAATGACATTCATATCTGAGCTGTGACTGATTCTAGATTGTATTTTCCTATACAATTGTTTGCTTTCCTTGATGTTCATAATTTTTTTTTATTTAAAAAATTGAGGTGTAATTTACATATAGTGAAATACATGGAAAAGTTTTGACAAATGCAAACATCCATGTAATTCACACCCCTAATAAGATCTAGGACTTTTCCTTTACTCCAGAAAGTTCACTTGTAGTTTTTCCCAGTCAGTCCCTCTTAACTTCATACATAAAGTTTTTTTCATTTGTTTGTAATCTATATTGTTATAGTTAATTCTTTTCCAAACTTCTAATTGACTAATCTTCCAAGACACTTAGTTATGTCAGGTATGTATTCATTTCATCTTCTGAGAGATGACAACATAGGAGAAAGATGTGTTTTTTTAAGTTATTTTTTTAATTTGAGGTCTTCCTCAAATCTCTGATCTTTGCTTGTCCATTCATCTCTGAATAAGACATTAAGCTACTTGGTGCTCTCTTTGCTTGGATAGAACTTAGTGACTGACTTTGCCTTATGGTGATTATGCATGTGGAGCTTTTGGGGTCTCTAAATGCTATCATGTAGAGGTCTGTTCTTCATGGCTATTCAGTTGTTTAAGGGAAGAAACCATTTTTCTGTCTAGGGTCTATTTGCATGGCAACTAACGCTCTGTCATTGAGTTTGAGGAGAGGGTCTGGAGTGTGGCCATTGCACATCAGACATCTGCCTGTGATGTGCTTGTTTTTGCAGGCTTTGACTTTGTCTGAAGTTCCTAGGTTTTGTGTTTCTTTTGTCTGTAAAGTCAGAACTTCTGTCTGCTTTCTCTCTTTCAAAAATGTGTTGCTTTTTATTGTTTTCTGATGTTAGCTCTTCCTTTCTCTTTGTCTTTATGTCTTTTTGTGTTTTTAATTATTTTACTGTCTTTTTAGTGTAGTCTGAGGAGAAATATGATATAAACGTGTGACCAGGCTACCATTTTTAACCATCTTTTATGGTTTTATGGATGGGAGCGGATGGGGTGGGATTAAGGAATTGTACTTAGCCTTGGGTATGTCATTGGGAAATTATGCATTTATTCAACATCTGAAGTGAAGAAAAGATTGGAAATTATTGCTTTATAGTATAATAGTTGTATATGGCTACCTTGCTAATTCATTTATGTATTCCTCATGATAGTTTGCTTACAGTTAGTATTCAGTATCTTTGTCAAATTGAATTTATTTATATAGTAGGCCATCTTTTCTGAAAGTTTTTATTCACCTCATTGTTTTTTTTTTTCATTGAAACATACTCTGAGCTTTTTAATTCAAATAGAAGTGAATATACAAAACTAAAACGACATTTCTCCCTCCCTTACTTTCTTTTTTTAACTTTTCAGATTGGCTAAAATAGTTCTTTCATAGCTCTTTGAACAGTGGAACTTTAACCTTTAAAACAAACAAACAAAAAAATGCCTGCCTCACTTCTAAATTACAGAAGAGTTTCTGGTGGTCTATGCTAGGATATATGGAAAACCAACCTAAATTATTTTCAAAGAATCCTACAATGTGTTAGATTTAAACCTACATTATATATTGGCTCTTGGTGACATTCCTTCATCCTTTCTTTTTTATATAGGTAAATGGACAATGTGCTGGTCACACAGCTATGCAAGCTGCTAGTCAGAATGGACATGTTGACATTTTGAAGTTACTTTTGAAGCAAAATGTGGATGTAGAAGCAGAGGTAATTAAACTGTTTGAAACATAAGTAAAAATTAATGTGCTAGAAATTATACTTCTATATTATAAGATGGATTGCTTTCATTCC
This sequence comes from Panthera tigris, assembly GCF_018350195.1. Taxonomy (NCBI): domain Eukaryota; kingdom Metazoa; phylum Chordata; class Mammalia; order Carnivora; family Felidae; genus Panthera; species Panthera tigris. Next base: position 44,473,075 of record NC_056671.1, read on the forward strand.
TAAAGTTTAATCTTCACCTAAGGCTCTTCTGATTGAAAAGAAAAATTTGACAAGAGATAACATGAAGCATTTCTTGTTTTTCTTTTGATTCTTCAATATTGTAGCCATAACCATAAGTGAAGATAGGAATTGAGTTTTCCTTTACTATGGTAGGACCACCATGCTGCTGGGGGCTGAATTGGATTCATCCAAAAATCATAGTGAGGAAGTTGAGGGAAGGGGAATGTATAGATCATGTAGGTCAAGATTTTTACTGATCTGTGACACTCAGAGGCCTTTCTTTGCTTTTTGTTTTCCCTTTCATAAGGGAATCAGTAATTTAGAACTTGTTTAGTCTTATTGTTTCTTGATTTTAATGTGGATCTTTGAAAATTTTTCACGGCGTGTTTATCACTGTGTGTGTGTGTGTGTGTGTGTGTGTATGTATGCTTAAATTAATTTAGAGTATATTCTTTTAAAAGGGAAATGAATATTTTTTACTATCATTGGAATTTTAGTTGAGAATCTATGTATGGTGTGAAGGATGGCTTCCTTTGTTATAGTTAACTATAACCTCATTATTGAAAAAATGTTAAAATCACATCTGTTTTAGTCTAGTGGAAGATTATTTACGAATACGTAAAATTCTATCAAATTTAGACTAGGTAGAATGTTGTAATTTTGTCCAAATGATACTCCCATTTGAGGAAGTTTAATAAGGACTTGGATTTCTGAGGGCTAAATTAGTAGACGAGCCTATTTTTACTAATTAAAACATTTTAAAGACACATATTTCAAAAGAGAAGTCTTAAGTTATTTTTTCATTTTTCTCAGATTGAGTGTATTTTGACAGCTACTATTTTTTTTACAGTTGACAGCTAACTATGAAGAATCATTGGTGTTGTAGTTGTAAATAAGTGATTTTTGATACTGTAATTTTCTGTTGTCTAAAAAGAACTTGAATTTTATTTTATTTATTTATTTATTAAAAAAATTTTTTTTTAACGTTTATTTATTTTTGAGACAGAGAGAGAGCATGAATGGGGGAGGGTCAGAGAGAGGGAGCCACAGAATCTGAAACAGGCTCCAGGCTCTGAGCTGTCAGCACAGAGCCTGACGTGGGGCTCGAACTCACGGACCGCGAGATCATGAGTCGTTCGCTCAACCGACTGAGCCACCCAGGTGCCCCTTGAATTTTAAATTAGCATGTAGATGTTTATGAACTATATGATAGTTTCATTATTGTCATGTTTTTATGAATGAGATTATATGATTTGATTTTGCTTTTACAGTAGCAGTTTTTAAGTCACTTCTTTCTTAGTTGTGAATTTGGGAACACAGTATCACAGGGTTTTTTTTTTTTTGGTAATGAAAGAAAGACAGTTTAAATTTAATGTTTTGTAAATGGGAGACAGTTACTTTATTGTGTCATGGCTTGGAGAGATAGAATGAAATTCTCTGAGTTAAGTATCCCATTTTTTAATTTAATGAATCCAGAAACTAGAGTAGCAACAACTACTAAGAAACCAAGGCCTTTCTGATTATAGCTAATAAGGCAAGAGGCCCAAAACCAAATTTTTTTGCCTCGTTTTTTATAAAGTGTGCTTTCTGATTCAGAATTTAATTAATACACCTGACAACGTGGGACTATCTAGCCATTTGTGTTTCTAAAGACTTCTTGTTCACATTAGGTGTTGTGTACAATGGGAGTGCAGTTATGGGACTGGGAACAAAGTTGGCACTGTTCCTCTATTGAACTCAAATATACAACAAATGGTTAGTTGATACTGTAAACCTGATGAGATTGGAGTGTGGCTCAGTAAGCTAAGTGTTTACAAATAATTTCTTTGAGAGTTTGAAAACTGTGTCACCAGATCAGTGGGATACATCTGGACTTCAACCATACGTCCTCATTTGGATTTCCATTTTGTGCATTTTCTGTTTTAAAAACCATTGCAGGCAGATGTAATTCTATAAATTATTTCTATATGTATTTCTATAAAATAGTGTGATAAAGGTGAATTAATAACAGTTTACCAATTGCAAACAAAAACCAAATTTAAAAATTGGGTTAAAATATAAATGCCAATTCATCGCCTAAGACTAAAACAAAACATCCTCAAAGTCTCATTTTTCTAGAATTTAAGACTCTATTAGAAGCAGCAGTGTAATTTTTTTTTTTTTTTTTTTTTTTTTTAGAACAGTGGTTTTCAAGTGGGGGCATTTTTGTCCTATGGGGGACATTTGGAAATGTCTGGGACCATTTTTGATTGTCATAACTGGTAGGAGGTGTGGTGGTTTGGGTACTACTGGCATCTAGTGGGTAGAAACTAAGGATGCTACTGAATATCCCATAGCACATAGGACAGCTCCCATAACAAAGAACTATCTGGCCCAAAAGGTAAATAGGTCCAAAATTGAGAAACCCTGGTTTAAAAGATGGAGAAAATAGTTAATTTTACAAATGCACTTAAATTTGTGGTTCATCATTTGTCATTATTAACTTTTTTTTATTGGAAATTTTAGATATTTATAAAAGAATAGTATAATGAATCCTGTGTTCCCATTACCCCACTTCAGTTATTTTTCACGGCCAGTTTTGATTTATCTGTACCCTGTTCCCGCTCTGCTCCCTCTACTGAATTATACTGAAGCAGATCTAGATATATTATTTTATCTGTGAATATTTTGGTATGTATCCTAAAAGATAAGTGCTTTAAACTTCATTATACCTTTACCAAGTGTAAAAGCAATAATAATTAACAGTATTTTTTATTTTTATTTTTTCAATGTTCATTTTATTTTTGAGAGAGTGTGAGTGGGGGAGGGCAGAGAGAGAGAGGCAGACACAGAATCCGAAGCAGGCTGTAGGCTCTGAGCTGTCAGCACAGAGCCCGATACGGGGCTCAAACTCATGAACCATGAGATCATGACCTGAGCCGAAGTTGGATGCTTAATCGACTGAGCCCACAATGTTTTTAAAAAACTAATTTTATTAAAACTTTTGAGGTTAGCTGAAGAATAAAGAGAGTAATATATTTTGTTCTTTAGTCATCTCATTCTGTAACCTTTCATTTTTTTCATGTGTATTAGGAAGTGAGTGGGTTGCAAACTATAGCCTGCAGGCCAAATCCAGCCCTCCATTTATGTTGTTAAGTATTACTGGAACACAGCACATCCATTCATTCATTTATTTATTGTGCATGGCTGCTTTCATATTACAACTGCAGAGTTGAATAGTTGTGACAAGATACTATGTGGTTTGTAAAATCTAAAATACTTAACTTTCTGGGCCTTCACAGAAAAGTTTGCTAGTCCCTAATATAGATGACTGTTGCATTTTTGTTTTTCAGTTGATTTAAGCTATCATCACACTAAATTATACTCCTGAAGCCAATGTTACACCATATGTTAACAAACCAGAATTTAAATAAAAATTGAAAAAGTAACCACTTAATTATTTCATATATATTGTACCTTTCTGATATATGATAAGATTATATTTTTTTCCTATTTCTTTTCTTAGGGAAAACTCAGCTATTTTGAAAAGTTGTCTCCATGTAGGTCATAACCTACTAAGTACAGTAGGATTACATTCTGTTACCTCCTTAATGTATAGGTAAAGGCACTGAGGACTGTGAAATCTTAGGTATGTTTTTATAAGTGAGCTAATTTTGGATCCTGCAGGGACTAAGTATTTTTTTTCCACTGATGAAGTATAATATTAAAGGGGTGAAGGATTGAAAGGATGACCAGTTCTAAAAAGTGTGTCATTTACAATTAGTTTTCAAATCCAGTACAAATATATACTGCAGTTGTCAGGAAACTTGGGGGTGGTTTTATCATTTAAGATTAATGAAAACTATTCTGAAGAAGAACAATACTAAATTTTATCAGGAAACCCAAGTTTTAATGGTATTGTTGCTGTCTAAAGAGATATTGGGCAAAAACTTTAACTGGTATAAGCTTCAGTTTCCTTATCTATGATAATAACTTAAAGGGTTGGGGTGTGGAGTAAGGGAAATAATTAAGATACTATTTATAGTATACAACACCACCAAAGGAATTTATGATGTTATTATTGCCTTTGTTTGACTGTTTCTTTCCAACTGGCAGAAGGTAGACAGTATAGTTTCTCAAGAAGTAGATACTAATTCTGTCTGATTCTGCTTATCTAGTAATGAAAACAAAACTGTAGGGGCACCTGGGTGGCTCAGTCAGTTAAGTGTCCGACTCTTGATTTTGGCTCAGTTTCAGATCATTTTGAACCATGATCTCATGGTTTGTGGGATCAAGCCCTGCCTTGGGCTTAGCGCTGACACTGTGGATCCTGCTTGGGATTCTCTCTCTCCCTGTCTTTCTGCTCCTCCCCCACGCACGTGCATGCCCTTTCTCTCTCTCAAAATAAGTAAATAAGTTAAAAAAACCCAAAACTGTAGTAACAGTTTATGTAAATGTAAAACTGAGAAGGAAAGGGCAAGTGGGCTTCAAGACTGGGCAGTTTAAGGAAATTCTTTTCTTAAAAACAAGTCAGGGCTCAGGATAATAATCTTCAAAGTGGCTCTAGGAATTGGTATACATAGTTCCTGAAGGATCCATGTTGATTTAGATTATGAATGGAGGCTTCCCTACCTCCTTATTCCACACTACGCCTCCAAAACTGGTACTATTAAAAATGTGGCATGTCAACAAAAGATTAGATTTGTAAGACTTAGAAAACAGTCTTTAAGTTGGCTTTTACAGGAACGCAGGCTAAAATCTGAGATTGCCCAAACAAAAAGGTCAAGCTTTACAAGGGGACACACTAGAGTTTTAGCCTTCCCTTATCTGTAAATTCTTTTAGTTGCTCAGGTTGAGTTTTAAGAATCATCGCTGATTTCTCTTTTGTTTTTTCATATTACTTATCTGGTAATGAGTAATTACCATCACTAAATCCTGTTGGCTCTTCAAAATATATCCAGAATTTGAACATATTTTTATCCTTTCTGCTGTTACCATCCTAGTCTTCACACTTCTTCCCCCAAATATCCTCATAGCTTTCTCTCTCTCACTTCTTCAGCTATTCTTTGGCTGGGAGGCCATCCCTTGGCTGTCATCTAATCCTTCTTCCCTCCAGTATTTTCCCTATGGCCCTTTTACTACCTAAAATTTACATTTTATTTACGTATTTTGTTGATAATATTCTATCTCCCCCACTAGAATGTAAACTCTATGAGGGTAGGAACTTTATTTTGTCCATTGTTGTATCACCACTGTCCAGAACAATACTGAGCTTGTAGTAGGAACCCATTAAATACTCACTGAATGAATCAACCAGAATACACCACTTCCAAACAATTGTGTTGAAGTTTTAGCATGATCAGAATACCAGTATCTTAAGGAATTGAATGAGTTTTAGGGAAAAAAAGATGAAGTAAAATACTACTAATTATATCTGGGGATAATAAAATAGTTGAACTAATTTACTGAAAGTGTCAGTATATTCAGGAAATGTTTAATTCCATTGATGTTAAAAATCATGGTAGTTACTGAGAGGATTCTGGGAATATAGTGATGTAGGAAGTAGTAGAAATTCATCACCCCACCTAGATAACAACAGTACTTGTAGAATTCTTTCTGATGTAACTATTTTAGAACTCTGGATTCTGTTGAAATCTTGCTACTTCCAGGGGAAGGGTTGGAGGTTAGTTGTGGTCAATGTTGTCAATTTTAGCTCTTAATTCAGCAGGAACTACCTATATGCCAACCTTTAGCCCAGTGGCAGGCAGCCGTGTTTATGTTGCAGGAGCCAGGGTGGGCAACAAGGACTCTTTTCTATAAACATCAGGATCTGTGTTCTGATCACTGATTGCTGCTTCTGATCATGGAGGTGGAGACACAGAGGTGGGCCGCCATTGTTGTACCCTCCCATTGTTGTAAGCCATTCCCCCTTGGCTGAAGTGACTTCCAGAAGATTTGAAGATTGGTACACCCTCCCCCTCTCCCCCCCCCCCCCTTTTTTTTTCTTTTTCTCCTTCTGGGAGCCTGGCATTAAAGACTAGGACATCCAAAAGCAACTACTGTGAGAAACTAGAAGGTCACTGCACATGCCCCAAGGAAAAGTGCAGGTTCAGAAAAGACCTTTTTACACCTTAGGCTATAAGCACAAAGAAAGCCTAAAACAATTAAAAACAAAACAGGAAAAAAAAACCCCAGAAAACCCTGCAAAAGGGGAAGCATCTGATTTTAAGAGTTACTGTGTTATTAGAATCAAATGTCCAGATTTCAACAAAAAAAATCACAAGGCATACAAAGAAATAGGAAAGTATGGTCCATTTAAAGGAAGAAAAATAAGGCAACAGAAACTGCTTGTGATAAAACCAGATATAGGCTTACTAGACAAAGACTCTAAAAACAGTTATCTTAAAGATGCTCCAAGAACTAACTGAAGATGAGAAGAAAGTCAAGAAAATGATGTATGAACAAAATGGAAATAACAGTGAACACAAAGATAACCTAAAAAGAAATCAAGAAGAAATTCTAAAGTTGAAAAGTACGATAACTGAAGTGAAAAATTCATGGAGATATACAAAGACAGGTTTAACCAGACAGAAGAAAGACCCAGTGAACTGGAAGATAAGACAATGAAAATTATGGAGTCTGAGGAATAGAAGGAAAAAAAATTGAAGAAAAAATGAACAGAGCCTTAGGGACCTGTGGGACACTATCAGGTGGACCATGATATGTACTGTGGGAGTTTGAGGAGAAGAGGTTGCCGGGGGGGGGGGGGGGAGAGGAGCAGAGAGATTATTTGAAGAAACTGTGGCCCCAAACTTCCCAAATTTGATGAAAGACCTGATTACAAACATCCAAGAAGCACAGTGAATTTCAAGTAGGATGAACTCAAAGAGACCTATGCTGAGACACACACAATAATCATCAAACTTCAAGAGCCAAGGCCAAAGAATCTTGAAAGCAGAAACAGAGGTGACTTGTCACTTATAAGGAATCCTCGTAAGATTTTCAGATTTCTCATCAGAAACTTTGGAGTCCAGAAGATAGTGGACTGATGTATTCAAGGTACTAAAAAGAACACACACACACACACACACACACACACACACACACACACAGTCAACCAAAAATCCTGTGTCTGGTAAAACTCTCCTTCAAAAATGGCAGAGAAATGAAGACATTCCCTAAAACTGAGGGAGTTTGTTACCACTATGCCTGCCTTGCAAGAAATCCCAAAAGGAGTCCTGCAGGGTGAAATGAGTTGTTTTAGGTAGTAACTTGAAGCCATAAGAAGAAATAAAATCACTGTAAAGGTAAAATATGTAGGCATTTATAAAAGATAGCATTATTTTAACAATATATTGTCTATAATTCTTTCTTTTGTTTCCCACATGGTTTAAGAGACTAATACATAAAAAAATTATTAGTCTAAAATCTAGTATTATTGCAATTTTGGTTTGTAAATCTACATTTTGTTTTCTGCATAATTTAAGAACTGATGGATTTAAAAAAATTATATTTTTGGGCACACAATGTACAAAGTTGTAATTTTGTGGTGACAATAACTGAAAGTGTTGTGAATGGAGCTGTTAATGAGTTTTTGTAGGTTATTGAAGTTAAGCTGGTATAAATTTGAAATTAGTATTATAACTTTAGGAAGTTAAATATAACCCCCATGGTGACTGAAGAAAATAGATATAGAATATACATGAAAGGAAATGAGAAGGGAATTAAAATGTTTCACTTCAAAATAACAATTAAATATAAAAGAGGACATTAATTTGGAAAATGAGGCAACAAAAGCTGTATGGTATCTAGAAAATATATAGGAAGATGACAACAGTAAGTTATTCCTTATCAACAATTACTTTAAATGTAGGTGGATTAAAGTATAAAAGACAGAGACTGGCAGAATAGATTAAAAATGATGTAATATATTCTCTGTATAAGAGACTCAGTTTAGGTGCATAGATACATAAGTTTAAAGTGAAAGGATGGAGAAAGATATTAATGCAAATAGTAACCAAAAGAGAGCAGGAGTAGCTCCACTAATTTTAGACAGAATAGAATTTAAGTCATGAAGGTTATAAAAGACAGAGATGGGCATTATTTTTAAAAAGTTCAATACAGCAAGAAGATATGACAATTATAAATATTTATATACTTAATAATAGACCAAACAAATAGATGAAAAAAATTGACAGAAGTGATGGGAGAAATAAACATTTTTACAATAGTAGCTTGAGACTTCAGTATCCTACTCTCAGTAATGGATAGAACAACACAATAAAGCCAAATAGAGCTAATAGACATCTATGGAACACTCCACTTAACAACAGCATGCACATTCTTTTCAAGTGCACCTTGTATGTTCTTCAAGACAGACCATACGTTAAGTCGCATATTAAGGCTCAGTAGATTTAAAAAGGTAGATGTCTTACAGAGTATCTTCTCTGACCACAATGTGATGAAGTTTCAAATCAATAACAGAGGAAAAACTGGAAAATTCACAAATTTGTGGAAATTAAAATTAAGCAATGAATGGATCAAAGAAATTGCAAGGGAAATAAGACAATACTTAGACATGAATGAAAACAAAAGCATAACATAACTAAAACCTGTGAGATGTAGTGAAAGCAGTATGAAAGAGAAGTTTATAGCTATACATGGGTACATTTAAAAAATAGATCAGATAGGGGTGCCTGGGTGGCTCAGTCATTTAAGTGTCTGACTTTGGCTCAGGTCATGATCTTGCAGTTTGTGGGTTTGAGCCCCACGTTGGGCTCTATGCTGACAGCTCAGAGCCTGGAGCCTGCTTCAGATTCTGTGTCTCCCTCTTTCTCTGCTCCTTCCCAACTAAGGCTTTGTCTCTCTCTCAAAAATAAATAAACAGTTAAAAAAAAAAAAATCAGGGAGCCTGGGTAGTTCAGTCTGTTAAGTGTCCGACTCTTGATTTCAGCTCAGGTCATGATCTCAGGGCTGTGAGATTGAGCTCCACAGTGTGGAGCCTGCTTGGGATACTCTTTCTGCCTCTCTCTCTATGCTCCTCCCCTGCTTGTGTATGCACTGTTAAAATAAACATTAATAAATAAACAATAATAACAAAATAGTAAACAAAAATAAATAAACATTAAAAAAAGACTCTGAGTACTAAAATCAGAAATGAAAGTGGGGACATTACCATTTCTACAGAAATGGAAAGGTGTATAAGTGAGTACTTTAAAGAGTTGTATGCCAACAAATGGGATAACCTAGATGAACTGGACAAATACCTAGAAACACAAAACCTAAGAGTGAATCATGAAGATATAGGAAATCTGAATAGACCTATAGCTAATAAGAAGATTGAATCAGTAATTTAAAAAAATACCCTGACAAAGAAAAGCCCTGGAACTGATTGATTCACTGATGAACTCTACCAAACATTTAAAGAGCTAACACCAGTTGTTCTCAGATTTTTCAAAAATGTCAGAGGAGAGAACACTTCCTAACTCATTCTATGAAGCCTGCTTTACCCTGATGTCATAGCCAGACAAAGTTACTATAAGAAAACTACAAACCAATATCCCTTGTGAAGAATGATATAAAGTTCCTCAACAAAATACTAACCAAATTCAGCATATTAAAAGGATTATACAGCATGACCAAGTGGGGATTTATTCTTGGACTAAAGGAAGGTTTAGCATACAAAAATCGATCAATGTGATAGCATCACATTAACAGAATGAAGGGAGAAAACCATGTGACCATCTCCATTGATGTAGAAGCATTTGATTAAATTCATTACCCTTTTATGATTAAAAAACCCCCAGCAAACTAGGAATGGAAGGAAACAACCTTGACATAATAAAAATCATATATGAAAAACTGAAAATTTGTCCTCTGGGATCAGGAAAAAGGTAAGGATACTCACTTTTCCACTCACATTCAACATGGTACTGGAAGTCCTAGCCAGAGTAATTAGGCATGAAAAAGAAATAAAAGGCATCGACCTTGGAAAGGAAGAAGTAAAATTATCTCTGCAGATTATGTGATCCTTTTATCTAGAAAACCCTAAAGTTCCACACAAAAAATTTTTAGAACTAATTAAGATATTCAGTAAAGTGTCAGGATACAAAGTCAATGTACAAAAGCTAGTTGCATTTCTGTACACTAACCATCAACAATCAGTAGGGGATATTAAGAAAACAACTCCATTTACAATAGCAACAAAAATAATTAGGAATTAATGTAACCAAAGAAGTGAAAGACTTGTACAATGAAAACTACAAAATACTGCTGAAAGAAATTATAGAAGACATAAGCAAATAGAAACCTATTTCATGTTCATGGATTGGAAGAATTTATATAATGATGTCAGTACTGTCCAAACTAATCCACATGTTCAATGCAAACCTTGTCAAAATATTAGTGATTTTTTTTTCCAGAAATGGAAAAATCCATTCTATAGTTCAGTATGTCATCTCAAGATACCCTGAGATAGCCAAAACCATCTTGAAAAGGAATAAAAAATCTGGGAGACTCATTCTTCCTGATTTCAAAATTTACTGCAAAGGTACAATACTCAAAACAGTTTGGTACTAGCATAAAGACAGATCTATAACTCAGTGGAACAGAATAAAGAGTCCATTGATCCTTGCATACATGGTCAAATAATTTTTGACAAGGGCGCCAAGAGTATTCAGTGAGGAAAGGACAGTCTTTTCAATAGATGGTGCTGGGAAAACAGGATATCTATGTACAAAAGAATGAAGGTGGACCCTTACCTCAAATCATCTACAGAAATTAACTCAGTAGGTCAAAGACCTAAATGCAAAAGCTAAAAGTATAAAACTCTTAGAAGAAAACATTGGGCAAAGCTCACAACATTGGATTTGGCAGTGATTTGTTGGCACATGCAGGAAAAGAAGAAATAGGCAAATTGGACTTCCATGAAAATTGAAAAATTCTGTGCACCAAAGGACACTATCAACCATGAAAAGGCAACCTACAGAATATGGGACAATACTGGCAAATTGTATGTCTGATAATGGGTCGATGTCCAGGATATGGAGAATACTTACAACTTAACAACAATAACAAAACCTGATTCAAAACTGGGCAAAGGACTTGAATAGACATTTTCCAAATAATATATATGGATGGCTCATAAGCACCTGAAAAGATGGTAAACATCACAAATCATTAGGGAAATGTAAATCAAAACCGTAATGAGATACCACCTTACAGGTAGCTAGTCAGATGGCTACTATAAAAAAAAAAAAAGAAAAAAAAGAAAAAAAGCCAAACAGAAAATATGTGAGGATGTGGAGAAATTGGAACCCTTTGGGGAGGTTGGTAAGGATGTAAAATTGTATGGCTGCTGTGGAAACAGTATGGTGATTCGTTAAAAATAGAATTACCATATGATCCAACAATTCCATCTCTGGGTATATACCTACAAGAATTGAAAGAACAGTGTTCATATCATTATTCAAAGTAGCTAAAAATTGGAAGCAACCTAAGTATTCTTGATTTATGAATGGCTAAACAAAATGTGGTATATACATACAAAGGAGTATTATTTACTTAAAAAGAAAGGTAATTTTGCCTCATGCTACAACGTGGATGAACCTTGAGGACATGATGCTAAATGAAATAAGACAATTGCAAAATACAAATACTGTATGCTTCCATTTATGTGAAGTACCTGGACTAGTCAAAAATCATAGAGACAGAAAGTAGAATAATGGTTTCCAGCGGTTGGGAAGAGGGACGATGGAGAATTATTGTGTAAAAGGTATAGTTTTAGTTTTACAAGATGAGTTCTGGAGATGGATGGCGGTGATGGGTGCATAACAATATGAATATGTTTAATATCACTGAATTTTACACTTAGAGATGGTTAAGATGATAAATTTTATGTTACTTGTATTTTACAGTAAAAAAAAATCATTTAAAAAACATGATTGTAGGGGCACCTGTGTGGCTCAGTTGGTTAAGCATCTGACTCTTGGTTTCAGTTTAGGTCGTGCTCTCACGGTTTGTGGGTTCAAGCCCCACATTGGGCTTTGCACTGACAGTACAAAGCCTGCTTAGGATTCTTTCTCTCTGCCCACCCCCTGCTCATGCTTGCTCTCTCTCAAAATGAATAAATGAACTTAAAAAAACAAACAAACCATGATTGTAGGGATACCTTGGTGGGTCAGTCAATTAAGTGTCCAGCTCTTGATTTTGGCTCAGGTCATGATCTCGTGTTTGTGAGATTAAGCCCTGCATCAGGCTCCATGCTGAGCTTGGAGCCTGCTTAGGATCTCTCTCTTACGCCCTCTCCCCTTCTCCCCTACCACTGCCACTCTCGCTCTGCCCCTACCCCTCACGTGTGCACATGCTCTGTCTCTTGAAAAAAATAAAACCAAAAAACCCATGATTGTAATTAAGGCATATTAAAGATTCAACTCTGTACCCATTTTGGTTCTTACTAGCTAGTAGGTACTGTGGTGCATCCTGGGGATAAAGATGACAAAGATACAGTTGTAGCCCAAAAGAAACAGTCAAATAAGAATAATGTACTTGGAGGAGTTCCTAAGGGGTTCAGTTGGTTAAGCACCAACTCTTGGTTTCTGCTCAGATCATGATCTCATGGTTCAAGCCCTGCATCAGGCTCTACGCTGGCAGCACAGAGCCCTCTTGGGATTCTCTCTCTCTCTCTCTCTCTCTCTCTCTCTCTCTCTCTGTTCCTCCCCTGCTTGCACTCTCACTCTCTCTCAAAAATAAAAATAAACATTTTAAAAATGATGTACTTGAAAACAAATAATTATACTACAGAGTGATAATAAGATTTTGTGAGAGGGGATGTTTCATAGGGGAGGGAGAGGTTGTCTGAGCTGAATTGTAAAGGGTATCTGTTCTCAAGCCAACAAGGTGAGGAATCAATGCATTGATATCTGGGGTGAAGTATATGAACATAGGGGGTCAAATAAGTTGGTAAGTTATAGAGTTTTATATGTGAGGCAATGATGGCAGCAGATGAATATGATATGGTCCACAGATAGGTTTTAAAAGAGGTTTGTTATTTATATAGTAGGGTTACATTAGAGTTTTAAACATAGATGTTATACTTTACAGAGGGAATTTGTGTGTGAGAGAGAGAGAGAGAGAGAGAGCGAGCGAGAGAGAGGGAGCGAGAGAGCGCGCAGAATAGATTGGGGTAAAATAAAGTGGAGGCAGGGTAAGCTGTGGCAATAAGTTAGGTGACTGAGAATCAAGACCTAAATTAATTTGTGGTAGGACTGGAGAAGCGAGAAGAGATCTGAATGTAAATTGAAGAGTAACAAGCATAGAATTTTGTGCTTGTATATTTTGTGTCTCAGGGAGAGGAAGTAGGTGAGCATAACTTACACATACTGATTTTGTTGACCATATGGTTTGTGGTTCTGTCAGCTAACCTAGGGAATGAGAGCAGATTTTGCAAAGTTCAGAGGAAAGAGGGGGATAAGAGGGTAGAAAGACCCAAGATCAGGTTTAATTTGAGGCCCCTGCACAAATCCTTTCAGGTAGCCTTATTGAGATCAGCTGTGATCCTGTCCCTCAACATCTCATTTGGTGCCAGGATGGAGACATAATAATGAGCTTCTATTAGGTGTATTTGGATACTACAAATGGATTCAGAAGAAAGCAACAAAACCTATTCAAGTTTTTATGCAGCTGAGGTTTTTTATTTTGAAGAAAAACAAAGTAATTGGTTTCTACTGTATATATTTTCCAAAATCTTGAAGTTTCTCTTATGTATATATCCTTTTGACATATAAGGGTTTTTAATTTTTTAGTGGTTTTTTTTTTTCGTGTAAATAAATTGTTGACAGGACCTGCATAACAGTGTTTCAGTAACAGCTTTCTAACAATCATAAACATATGGTACATTTCATAAATAGTTCCTGTTTTTATTTGGCGAGTGTTAGTGGATTGATGTTATTTTTAACAGAAAGAGAACCACTTAGATTGCCTTAAAAATTATAACAAAAAATAAATCTAAACAAATTACAGGGAAGGAAGAGCTTAAATCTAAGATTCTGAAACATAATGCTACTAGAGAGGTTTCATCTCTTTGTCTCTCTGTCTCACACACACACACAAATCTAGAATTTTCTTTTGTAAAAGCTGATTTCTCTGGGTTGTTTAAATATAATGCTCAGAGACACATGAGTTGAATCAAATCTTTCACATGGTAGCATGCTAGTTCCTTTATGCTCAAGGTTGACAGGTAACAAAAACTAGTTTGGCTTAGTTGGCATATTAGTAAGGTAGAAGTACTGCTGAGTTATAGTTTCCTACCTTTGCAAGGGAGGCTGTCAAATTGTTGTGAACCCCTATATTAGCGGTTTTACTTTTAATATCCTCCTGAGAATATTCTAAGGCTAAAAACTATTTTGAATTCAGCAACTGTTTTGAACTGTTGTTTTGTTTTTAATTTAAATCTGTGAAAAGTAGTTCACCTAATGCTGAGTACCATATGGATTTTCAAACCACTTGCTAAAACTGGACTCCATGAGAGGGAAGGACTGTGGGTTGGGAATCATTGCTCTGGAGAAAGTCTCAGAGCGTGCTTACTTCTGAGTGTCAGAATTTGAGATGTCTGAAGTAAAGATAGTATCCTTATAATACATATCTCCATCTGGATCGAGCAAAGTGATGGGACTTCTTTTTTAGTGTAGACTATGTATATTATCTTCATGGTACAGTATGGGCATTTTTTTCCTCTTTAAAAAGTTGTTTCTTATATTTGAAAAAAAATTAAGTAATTGGGTCTTTCTCTGCCTCTCATCTCCAGAAATATGCCTGTTATAAAAGGTAAGACTTTAGGGGTACCTGGGTGGCTCAGTCAGTTAAGCATCAACTCTTGATTTTGGCTCAGGTCATGATCTCGCCATTCATGAGATTGGGCCCCACGTGGGACTCTGCTGATTTAGCAGAGCTTGCTTGGAGTTCTCTCTCTCCTTCTCTCTTTGCCCCTACCCTGCTTGTGCATACCTCCCCACCCCACCCCTGCCAAATAAATAAATGAACTTAAAAAAAGGTAAGGCATACCTCCTGGATTTTTCTGAAATAATTTTGGGTTTTGGATATATCAAGGTATGCTGATTTGTGTGTCATTTTTTTATCTTTTCAGGTAGTACTTAAATTTTTTCTGTTCTTGAATATACAGGAAGAATGTATCCTCACTAGCCAGAGATAACCAATGTTAATATATTGATATATTTCTCTCAAAGTTAATTGATATCTCAGTTTGGCATCCTATCTTTTTTAAATTGCTCAACTAATATTTACATAATTTTTATGTCATTAAAAAGCCTTTGTAAAATTTTTGGATAGAAAAAACGTTTGTAAATGGTTGTCTCATAATTTAACATTTTCCTAATGTTGGCTTACCATCATCACTGTTAACTTCTGATAAAAGTATTGGTCCACTATATATGTGAAATAGTGTATTGATCCAGGTTCATCATTTCTGTTTGGAGTTAATCACTGTTCAAATGACTTTCTAGTTATTTTGTTGGCTCTGTTCTTTGTAACCTTTTCTCACATTAATCTGGTTCTTGATGAATTATTATAGCTTCAGGTATTATTTTTATTTCTAAAATAATTCACTCACTAATTCAGATTTCAATGATGATGTTCAGGATAAAGATGGAGATCGAGCTGTTCACCACGCAGCTTTTGGAGATGAAGGTGCTGTTATAGAAGTACTGCACCGGGGCAGTGCTGATTTGAATGCTCGCAACAAGCGCCGACAGACACCGCTTCATATTGCTGTTAATAAGGGCCATCTTCAGGTTGTGAAGACTTTATTGGACTTCGGCTGTCATCCTAGTCTCCAGGTAAAGTCTTTCATGAAGAATATTCTGCAGGCATTGCTAGGATTCTGTTAAAGCGAAGTACTAAGTTCTCTGGTAAGCATTCCTTTGTTACCAGTTCATTGTGCATGTTCGGTCATAGGAAATGATCCCAAAGGCATAGAATATGATAAAATTGGCAGCTATTCCTTCTTAGAAAAGCCTTTTTAAAGAAAGTGTCAGTAGATTAATTTTATATTGGAAGGTGAGGATGGGGACTGCTTGCAAATATATCAGCTTATGAATTGATTTAATTTTATTGATCATAACGATGAGCTTCTGCAGCTTAAGGAAGTGTAATAGGCTACATTTCATGATGCTTTATAACTATCTGAATTATTTTAATTGTAGCTCAATTTATGTTAGAGTCTTAGTCTAGTCATTAGTTCAGGAAGATTTTCTGTTTTGGAAAATATACAGGTTTAGGGTTAATTTACAGTAGGACCTAATTTTTGAGGCAAGAATCACCTAAGAGATGATTCCTTCCACAGTTTTAGCAACCAGATGGATTAGATTGGATAAGTGTCAGAGAAGTAATGAAGAGGAAAAACAGGAGTAATGGGACTGGAAGTTTGAGAACTGAAAGAATTGGAGATTTTGTTCAGCTAGATGGTTATCAGAGACTGATATATCTGAGGCACAGCATTTTGGAACTGACAGGGTTTGGAACTTAGACCCTCTAAGTGGATGGCAGAATTGGAGGATGGAGGAAGTAGAGAGTGTTAATCTGTTGAAGGAGAGATAATTTATACCTATTGATTTTATTTGGTCTGAAATGGGAGGCAAAGTCATCTGTTGAGAGTGAATGGCCAGTAGTAGGTATAGAAAAGGTAATTGAGAAGAGTGATAGAATATTTGGAATAGCTACTGTGGGGACCAGAAGGTATGACATAGCAGGGCCTGTAGAAGCTTATTCCAACCATGTGAAGAGCCTAGCTGAAGTTGAAGACTATGAATTTTTAGTGCCACTGCATAGGAGGACAGAAAGTAGACGGTTGGATTGAACTTGGGTTAGGAATCTGTTATGAGGGTACATGAGTATATGTCTGGGATTGGCCAACTTTTTCTATAAAGGGCCAGATGATAATTTAGGCTTTCATATAGTTTCTATAATGACTATCCAGTGCTCCAATTATAGCGTGAAAGCAGCCATTGATAATACATAAATGACTGTGTGTGGCTGTGTTCCAATAAAACTATTGAGAAAAACAGGTGGCAGGCTGGATGTAGCAACTGTGGTACATGCCATAGGTATGACTTAACATTTATGGAACTATGAGATGAATGCGGTCTAAATTACCCATTTATGCAGATAACTGAAAATGAATAATAACTTACTGCTAAGTAAGTTGATTAATGAAAAAAGTAGTCAGCTTGAAAAAAAGAGGAAGACTGAGACTGCTAAATTTTCTTTTACATTTGTTTCTATTTTGATTAACTAACTGCTTTTCTGCCCCTTGCAAACATTTAGATTAATGATTTTCACCCATGACTACACAATATATACAGCTGGGCAGCTCTGAAAAACTACTAATGCTTGGGTCTCACTCCCAGAAATTCTGGTTTAGTTGGTCTGGAGAACAGCCTGGTATCTTTTTAAGAGCTCCCCTATAGATTCTAAATATGCAGCCAAGGTCGAGAACTACTGATTTTTAATTCATTTCTATAGGGCCCCAAGACTGGTGTAAGTTTGTTTTGAAATTTCAGGCATAACAATTACTGGTAGGAATGGGTATAGCCGGCTGTTTTAAACTAATGAATTTTGAGGGCAGCTTTTTCACCTCATTACTTTTTATAATTAGCTGAATCATACTTGAACGTGATTATTTTTCCTTTTCTTTGGTAGGCTACCTGTTCCTTGTGTTTAGATTGAGTATGAATTTATTTAATATAATGAGGCTAATATCTCTTGCCTGCATCTTAAAATTTAACATAGGATGTTTTGTTGATGGTTTTTGGATATGGCTTCTGTTTAGTAGTTCAGTATATATATTAGTATTACATATGATGTTTGGTTCAAGAACTGATGAAAGTCTCTTTAAATTAAAAAAAGGATTCTGAAGGTGATACCCCTCTTCATGATGCAATAAGTAAGAAACGTGATGACATCCTGGCAGTTCTTCTAGAAGCTGGAGCAGATGTTACCATTACAAACAATAATGGATTTAATGCTCTGCACCATGCAGCACTAAGAGGAAATCCCAGGTAAAAGATCTCACTTTTTACTCTAGCAGTTTAAAAATATTTTCCTAGTGCTAGTTCTCTTTTTCTGATGCTGATGAGGAAATAATGACTTATTTTAGTATTTTATAAATCGTTTTAAGGTCTGTAGAAATTATGTCTTCACTGTTAATTTTATATTATATTTTGGTTGTTAAACTAATGCAAGGACTGCCTGGGTGGCTCAAGCATTAAGCATCTGACTTTGGCTCAGATCATGATCTCACAGTTGGTGAGTTTGAGTCCCATATCGGGTGAGCTCGAGCCCTGCTTCAGGTAAAAACAGGAGGCCTGGTTGAGTCCTGCTTCTCTCTCTCTCTCTCTCTCGCTCTCGCTCTCGCTCTCGCTCTCGCTCGCTCTCCCTCTCTTCCCCTCCCTTCCTTCCTCTTCCTCCCCCCCTCCCTTCCACCCCTTGGGGGATTCTCTCTCTCTCTCTCTTTCTCTCTGCCCCTTGCTCACTTGCACCCCCCTTCTAAAAACAAACAAACAGAAATTAATACAAATATTATGAAATGATTACTGAAATATATATTAAGTATGGATATAAAGTACCAAGAATACTTATATCTAAAGATTTAATAAAAATGCATTCCATCTTGAGAGTTATGTCTCTTTAAGATCGTTCTCAATGTGTCCTCTCATCTCCTTTTATCCATTTGCATGATTATTTTTAACATGTGGCTAGATAACTGTTAAGTACCTAACTCCATATTAATAACATAAATATATATGCTTCTGGTGAGGATATTCCCAGCTGTTGTAACAATAGTGATGGGCAGTCTGCCAAAAAAAAGTATTTGCTGGTTATAGTTTGAAAAAAAACTTCTGGGAAGTCACAGAACTCATGAAGGATCTGCACTGTCTCACAGAATAGGAAAAAGCTTAGTTTTGCTTAATCTAGAGCTTTCTATGAATAAAGTTTGGGGAACATCTTAACCACGAGAAGCATTTTAGAAAATTTGGTATTGGAGGTCTTCTGTTTATAGTTGAATTAAGCCTGCATTTCTTGACTGAGGGAGCTGTTCACTTTCAAGTTCATTTTGACACTTTAATCCATCCTAAATTCTTTTTTAAAATTGAGATATAATGGACATATAACATTTTTAGTTTCAGTTGTACAACATAATAGTTTGAAATCTGTATATATTATGAAATGGTTTTCACGATAAGTCTGGTTAAGATCCTTCACCACATGTGGTTACAAATGTTTTTTCCTGTGATAAGAACTTTTAAGATTTACTCACTTAGCAACTTTGAAATACACAATACAGTATTACTAACTATATTACATCCCCATGAATTCTTATCCTTTGGTTCCATATGGTGTTTTTATATTATGTTTCCTTCTAGTTTTTGTTATTTTTTGGCTTCTTAGAATCACCACTAGAGGGTGAGCACAGAGAACAAGAGGATTTTATTGCTATTGCCTGTTGGTTCTCTTAACGAGGGGTATATAATGTAGGATGAAGCAAATGACCATATTTTATATTATGTTTTGATTTTTCAAATTACGAATATTTGAACACTTTGTACTTTGGCATTGTGAAGGAGACAAAATGGTATGTTCCCTGCCTTTTAAATAGAAGATGATGATGATAGTACTTACCATAGGCAAGGCCTCCACTAAGTGGTTTACATGCATTATCTCCTTTAATCCTTTCAACAGCTTTTTGAGGCAGGTGTTAATATCTTCTCTTTGTAGATAAAGAATATGAAGCTTATAAAGAGATGAAATTATTTATTCAAGATATAGTGACTAGTGGAGTAGGTAGAAGTTGAGCAAGAATCTGACTTAAGAATCAGGTCTTACCCACCTTATGTTACTTTTTCTGTATTATGGTCTGTATATGAGGCAAGACTGAAACACATGGACAGAGAATGATTTAACTAAGAATGTATTAATACATCACCCCCCTTCCTGCCTCTTTGCTTAGGGTTGTCATTGACTATACTGTCACTAATTCTCAGCTTCAGTTCTCAAATTCCATTTATTGTACCCAGCTTTCCAATCTATTCCATTCTTCCTATTCCCATTTTTGCTGATCTAATTAAGTACTCACCACTTTTACTTAAACTATTACAATATCTTTCTAATTGTTTTCTCTGATTTCAGTCTTATCTCTGATTGAACTTTTATCTAATTGCCAACTTACCATTCTAAAGACATAATGGCTCCCCTTCCCTGTTCCCAAATCTTCATTTGTTTCCTATTGTACATAGAATAAAATTTATACACCTTGAACTTTGCCTTCACACTCATTTGTGATGTGTCCTAAGCCTGTCTTTCTAACTTCATCTCCCACTAAATCCCCCTTTCCACCTTGCCCTTCTGCTACATTATGCTATGTCCTTTTTCTAAAATATTTTGTCTACTTTCCTCATTTATTTAAGCGTTTCCCTTAGTGAGAGTGCCCTTATCCTTTGTCTTGATCTTAAGCATCTTTTCCTTCAGAGCTCCTAGATCACATCATTGAAATTATTTTCTATTTGCCCTACATTAACTTGTTCTTTGTTCTTATTTTATTTCACTTTATGTCTATTAGTGTGGCATTTCTGTGTTTCTGTTAAAATTGTGAGCGCCCCTCTTCATCTGTGTATCTCCCACAGTGCTTTGACTATGATAGGGACTTAATAAATGTCAGTCTTAATTTGACAATCATGACAGCGCTAGATATCACAAGATGTTAATATGATTAGTTACAGATTCTGTAGAGAAACTGTTAGAGGTCAAACAGAGCAATTATTTCAGATTAAAATGGTTGAAAAGAGATTTTATTGAGGATATTTAGGTTATATTAAATCATAAAGTTTTTTTATATATATAACTTATTGTCAAATTGGTTTCCATACAACACCCAGTGCTCATCCCAATAGGTTAAATCATAAAGTTTAAGATAAACTGAAAATTGAAGTGTTTAGGAAATGAGGGACTTTTAAGTATTTTGAATTATTTCACTCTACTGGGGGTAGGGTAGTATATTTAATAGTGCTAATAAGCCTATACAAGAAAGAGAGAGTATCCTACTTAACATTTCTTCAATTCTTGTATAAATTTTGAGAGTTCCCTGAAAATTTGTATAGTGACTCTTCCAACCAAATGATTGGTGTCAGGTGACATTTAAAAAAAGGGAAAAAAGCCATTGTTATTCTGCAGTAAAGTGATGCTTTAGTTAAAACTACGTGACTTTTTAAATTCTTATTTCTTCAAGATATTTCATGCAGTTGTGACTCTAGATTGCCAGATAAAGAGTATGATTCCTTTTTTTTTTAAGGAGGGGTCGCAGGGAGTGGGAGATGGAGAGAGAGAATCTTAAGCAGGCTCCATGCCTAACACAGAACCCCACATGGGGCTCCATCTCAGGACTGTGAAATTGTGACCTAAGCTGAAATTAAGAGTCAGACATTTAACTGACGGAGCCACCCACGCGCCCCCCCAAAAGAGTGTGATTTTAATTGGACACTGAAGAGTATCAGAAGATGACACAACTTATATATCATTTGAAATTGCAAATTGAAATTGCAAAAACAACTGAGGTTGTTTTGAGGCTTTTCATATCAAATTTTTTATTCTTAAAATTTGCTTTTCTTCCTTGCACTGGTCAGTGATATCAGAAGACAGATGAGTCATTTCTGGTGTACTTAGAATTTTTATCTAAAGTCTTTGGCCTTGAGGTGCCTGGGTGTTTCAGTCAGTTAAGCATCTGACTTTGGCTTAGGTCAAGATCTCACGATTTGTGAGTTTGAGCCCCGCATCAGGCTCTATGCTGACAGCTCAAAGCCTGGAGCCTGCTTCAGATTCTGTGTCTCCCTCTTTCTGTCTCAAAACAAACATTAAAAAAGAAATCTTAAAAGTCTTTGGCCTTTACATTTATTTGAGGAAACCAGATTATAGTAAATTATTATTTCCAGAACCTGATGAAATTAACATTTTTGAATAAAATATTAGATGTGATTAGCATGTGTCAACATTTCCCCCTTTCTCGTGTTTTATAATTTATATAACTTGATGAATCTCTTACTTTGAATTATAACATTTTTTTCTTTGTGATCTTTGTTTTATATTATAGTTATACTTCTTTGTATACTTGGCTTAATTGTTGGATTTCATGTATAGTCAATTTTAACTGCAATGGATGGTACTTTAGTTAGTATAATTCTTAGCTAATTGAGGTTTTTCTTTTACTAGTATATGTTAGTTCTACAGTAAAATATTTACATCATTGTGAATATAGCCTAATACCAGCACAAATAATTATTTCAATTTATTATGGTTAATAATATGGAAAAGTTTCCAAAATTTATATGTGCATGTATATACATGTGGGATTTAAGTAGCATTCTATTCCTTAGCTTTGCCTTTTAGTAAGCAGTAATAATTTTTCAGCAATTAGCTAATAATATAATAGAGTTAATTATTGGTAGTGCTTTTTAAAAAGAAAGTGTGATATTTCTGGTTATCAAAAATATGTCTAGATGTCATATATTTTGGAGAATACAAAATCTGGATTTCAAAGTTTGAGATCAATGTGGATTCTAGATTTCAAAGCTAATCTTGATGTTTCCTCATGATGTAACAGTAACTGAAATAAAGACATTAAGAGAGAGTTATAAAGCCATTTCTTTTCTTTTAGAATTGTGGGAGACCATATAAGTTTTTACTCTGAGACACTGAATATTATAGTATCATGGTTTATAAAATTAGGAGCAGTGTAGAATAGCAGTTCCAATGTGTCTTAATACAGTATTTTTTTAATTTCAGGAATCTTAACTGAAAACAATGCTGCGTTTTTATTTTTGATTATTATAGAGATAGTTTCCATAGAGTTTAGCCATATTATCTTTTCTTATATACAGGCGAAATTTCAGATTTAAATGAAGAGCAGAGATCATTTCTGTTGTTGAAAATGAAAACTAAATTTCTTTGAATTAGTATTAATCAACACGTTACTTAGGTACTTTCTGTGAAGGTGTTGCATTTTTAGCTTCCTTTAAGTTTTTAGAGCTCCTTCTCAGGCATGAGAATAAATTAGCAATATTCTCGGCAGAGCTGGCCAAAAACCAGCCAAGTGTTTTGGAGATACTGATACCAGATTGATATTTTGGAGGCACTGTTAATAGTATTATGAAGTTACCTTACATAGTGTTATTTACACATTTTTCTTTAATATAAATTGAGTGTGAGAAATAACAGTAAAATATAAATGGACCACATGATGTAATAATCTTGTGTTTTCAGGTTAGTGCTAAGATAATTTCACAGGCATTTCTTACTGCTTATTCCAACAAAGGCACATACTAAAGCTTACTGAATATGTGAACAACTCGTAATTTTCCCTCTAGAATATTATGATGCCTTCATTTAACTTTTTAAATTCTGAAATCAGGTCTGATAAATGAATGATATTGTGTTGAATATATAAAGATTTGATAGTCCAATCCATATCTTTGTGTTGAATATTTTTCTTTTTTAATAAAATTTGAATATTCTGGGTGCTATATAAAATGTAGCTGAGAGTATTATTAAATGAGACTATACTTATAGTGTGTCCATTTTCTCTTATATGTGCTATGCATCCAGTCTCAAACACTGTGTGCCTTGTAATACATAAATATATTTAATGGACTAATTGAAATGTGATTGATATGAGCAGGAAGGCCTAATAACTTGAATGAAGTGATAAAATTTATATTTATATATATGTTTACAGACACACACACACACACACACACTTTGCCTCCATTCTTTTAAGGGATGGTCTTCACTTTGAAATAGAGGAGTAGTCTCTTGAGGATTGTGTGAACATGTAGAGTTTTAAACTACTACTTGGACATCAGTAACCCTTGATTAACTCCTGAAATGTTTGTTTCCATGTATTAAGGAACATGACATTATCTATGGTTGTATTGTGGTCAGTAAGAAAAACAAAGAGATGTTGGATAACTTGTCATTTTTCTCTTCCTTCATTTTCTCTCCACTGAGAGAGGGAGGCTTGTATGTGTATTTTTTTGTGAAGGACAAAGAAGAAGAGTGAGGAGAGTCATAAGATGTTATTATTAGAAGAGATCCTCATTTTACAACTAAGGAAACCAGTATGTAGAGTTGGAATATCTACACAGTAAAAAGACATGATACTTGGCATTTTCTTTCTTTTCTGAGGGTTAAAAACTTTTGTTTTGGGGTTGGAAGAGCTAGATATTGTTTCAGTCTCTGCACAAGATATTCTGCAGTATCATCTCCTTTTTCACCTAACTGAACAATATTCAGGTAAATAGCAGTAAAATTAAATGCTAATCCTATGGAAGATAGTGACCCAACATTTCTAGAGTATTATTATATTTAATGTTATATTTTTCTTTAATTTAGAATGTGTGCGTGTCCATGAGAACCACACTGTAGTGTCCCATTATAGTTTCAGTTAGGTTTTGAGTGACCTTCCCAATTCTTTTCTTCCTTTGAAGGAAGTTTCATTTCTTTTATCATGAAGCATAGGCTACATTTCATTACCGTTTCTTTTCTGAAGGATAAGAAATTTGACACCAAGAGAGGATAAATAAGTAAAATTATTTTATTTGCAATCCTTAAGTTGTCCACACATTTTTCATAAAACATTTTATAAACATTGTTAACCACTGTGGTTCTTCCAAGGGGAATTAACAGTAACAAATTATTTGATTGAAACCACAATCCAAATAATGTAAATAAGCTGAAATTCATTTACATGTGATTGATATTTATCAGTGAAACGTTGGCTGTCCTGTAGTAATCAATGCATAGCTACAGCTGGTTGAAGGGGACCAAATCCATTGAAGAGGCGATTTGGTTCCATTTTACCAGCTCTAGCAAAGCATTGCAGTGTTGCTAGTTTGGGATACAAAACAGCAGAGCTGTTTTTTATTTGTATAATTATGGTTATGGACGTTCTACAAATGTTAGAGATTCTCCTATCAGTAGTAGTTCAGTCATTACATGTAAACTTTTCTATTTTGAAGGCACTTTTCCTCCTTCCTACTCGAATGGAACAGAGTCTTTGCCCTTTCATGTTTTGTTGATGTATTAAGGGATTATCAGTGTACACCTTTGTGTAATTCTTAAGTGTGGACAATAACCTGTTTTTAAAACCAACAGCATTTAAAGGAACAAATAGACCTTGATGTATTTCAGAGTACTATTTTCTGTTTGTCTGTAGGCACTGAACCAAGTGAATAAGCTAATAGGGAAGAGCACTAAAGTCATACCTTTCTACTGTGGCTCCTTCAGTATTATACTTGAGGACTGATAGCAAGTTGCTGACAGGGAAGGGATGGAGGAATATGAGTGGCCTTAAGAAAGTACCTCTGCCCTTTGGTTTATAAATAGATCACATGTGTATTCACTGTATTGCTTGGACTTGTGTTGAAAGGCACTACCATGCATGCCAGCTTTTTTCTTTGTTTTTGCTTATGTAGTGTTACTAATCCTAGGTTAGTAATGTAACCCTTTTCAAGTCTGTTTCCCCTGCGGAATTCTCTATCATTTTGCATACAGATTGCCTAGTTACTTCCATTATCAGCTGAATAATACATTGACTTTTGGTGTACAGCTATAATCAGTGAACTTGAATATTAAAATCAGGTAAGTAATACTTTAAAAGTCAGTAGAGCAGATTTTTGCTATAATGTGATTTCAGTTTTGCATTTCAGAATCAGGGAGGGGATATCCTCTGAAATATACTTGCAAAAATAAAAGTTTGAGAAAGTTGGCCTATAAAGTAATGAATTAAGTACTTTCAGTGAAATGCAGAGTAAAGAAACAGTTAATGTTTTGAACTAAACTGGGAGAAGGTCAACACTAATTCAGGCAATATTTAAACAATTCTCATATTATGTATATTCTGCATCTGTTGGTTGTTAAGTATCGTGCTGCTGGTGAAATTAATGTAACTACGATTCTTTCCATTTATTCTAATAGAAATGAAACAGGTGTTAAATTGCGTAGACTTAAGTGCTGAAGATAGCAATAAAACTGACTTCTATTTTTACTGGTTATATGGGAGCTGGTTAGCAGATCCAGTTGCTCAAGTGTGCTTTTGGATGGCAGTACAGTTTCATATACTGGCCATATCGGGGCAAGGAGAGGCCATGGCATTTGATAATGTCAGCATCTGTTATCCCTGTCAGAGAGACAGTTGAAATGTTTGAGTTACACCAGTGTCAGCAGATGCCCAGAGTTTACTATGTACTCAGTTAAAAATGAACAGCTGATCTAAGTGATGGATGTGACATTTTAGAGTGATTGAAAATACTCTTAGATATGTTAAGTTAAACTTGTAAGCACTAGAGTCAGTATATAATCATACTTTTTAAAGTGAATAATAGGTGCTGTCATTTTTTTCCTAAGGATTATGTACTCAATATTATAGCAATGAGAGTCTTAGTCACTGGGCTGTTTCAAAATAATTATTAAAAACTTGTATACCTATAGAATAATGAATATTATCGTTCATTATAAAGCATGAGTATAGTAATACCCTTTGAATAGTTTTATAGAGGAACCTGTATTTTTGACATACATATTTTCAGTAGTTAACTGTAGTTAACTGTAGTTAAAACCTCATAGCCATTTCTGTTCAGCTTGTGACATGTAAAAATTTTAAACATCATTTTGCTTTTCATATATGTCTGAAATTATAACTTTTAGTAAGAAATGATTAGAATACATGAATATAAATATTAGTTTTTTTTTCTAAGTCTATCATAGTAGCTTGAAACAGGTACTGCTTATAAAGTATTGCCAGCAGCTTTATGATTTTTATTAATAGCTGTATAAAATAAATTTTGTGTAAAATACAAAAAAAGTGTTTTGATATCTCCAACATAGTATAAATAGTGGGCCTATCATGTTGGTAAAAATTGAATTGCGATTGCATAGTACCAGTAAAAGATGATTATTCTGTGTAAATTGATTTCGTAACTATAGTGTTTTCATTTGCTTTGGGGAAAGCAAGATCAAGGATAGTATAGATAATAAATTAATTTCTTTTAAATATTTGGCAATCTATTACCAATTTGCCCTGTTAACTTACAACTGTGGCCCAGAATGTGTCATTTTTCCTGCATAAATTTTATATTTTAATTTATTCTAAGTAATAATTTAGCATTTAAAATGAAGACTGGGTTAAGGACCTGATTAACTTGGTGATTAACACCACCACTTTTTTTTTTTTTTTTTGAGAGTAGAATGTGTTACTTAAAAGATAGTCTTTTAGAATTATGACTATGTAGTTTTCAAAAAAGAAAGCCTAAAATTACAAAACTTGCTTCAGAAAGTCCTCTAATATTAGCAGACTATAAATTAATCAAAATATGAAGAGCAGTTGTTGAAATGTAATGGAGTTAAGCTTTTGTCATATCTTATTTTTCTTAACAAATCAGTTGATCCTACTAACGTGTATCATATACTTCAGTTAAGGTCGAATTGTGGAGACAGAAACTGGGTCATGTGTATGTATCCCTCACTCATTTTGCTAGTAATACTGGTTTCTTTTCATGATCAAATTTTAATCATGTGCATACTTAATTTAAAAATGTAAAAGGTAGTATATTTTAAACTTAAAAGATTTAAAAGGAGTTTTATGATAATTTAAAATCTCCTTCAAACTCTTTTTTCTTCACAAAATAGAAATCTTAGCAGCATTTTGTTTCCATCTAAAAGTAGTAGGTACATTTTTATGGTGTTAGTATTGCCAAAGGTCATCTCTTTGATACTAGGTTAATTTACTGTATGAAGGTCATTCACATAGAAAGAGAAGCAAAGGCTTCTTTTAGCTGCAGTTTAGTTCCCTCTTGGCAGTTTATTGCCTACCAAAAATACATACTTCTTTACATTCCATAGCATTGTATGTTCATATGGGTACATAAAGAAGTATGTACTCTGAGTAGGTTTCACTAAGTTGTTAGCTGTAAAAACATGAAATGTTTTATTTTCCCATTTGTTAGTAAAACATTGAGCTTACTGATACAGAGCAATAATAGATCATTTGCAGAGACTATCAAAGACTAAACTATAACAGATTTACCTGAATCATAGCATTAGTGCCTTTTATGGTTCCTTGTTCTTGGTAGACATAGACATGTCTAAACACTAACCAGTTATCTGTTGAACTTTATCCTGGTCTGGTTGTTTTTGCCAGAGATTCATAGAATCAGTGGAGTTTTTACAGAGTATACTTCAGAAATTGGGAAGATCAGCCTAATGTTTCTTCATAGTCTTCAGAGAGAATTTCTTCTTATTTTGTAGTTTGCTTCTAGATCCTACAAGTAGATAGTAATGAATTCAGTGCAAATTCTTTTATAAACTGGATATTACAAACTAGATACTATTGAAACTTAACCAGTTAACCAATTAGTACTTCTTCTGATTGACTCTAAAGTTGAAAGAATAGGGAGAAAACTAGAACTTTTTAGAGTGTGAATGAACTGAATTTTTAAAGGTGATGAATTTTTTGTTAGTTTTTTTTTTAAAGGTCACAGATAAGAATTCTTGATTATTTGAAAACTTCTTTGTCATTCCTTTATTAGTTACTTCCCTGAATTTTGCGTTTTGGTGCTTTGAGTTGAATACCCATTCGAATAGATATATAAATAGCTAATTTTGATGAGTTTGGTTCTTTTGATTCTTCAATTTTTTTAATATAAAGGAAAACTACCGGAACAGTCAACTTTTCTAAAGTCTGACTTTTAAAAGAACTGAAAGGTTCTTAGTGCTTAGCCTGTGAGCACTTGGGTTTGAGCTTCATCATTTAGCTTAAAAAGACATTATGGTTGGTAAGTTGCTTTTAATTATTGTGGTATTAAAAGGTTAATTTAAAAGAACACCATAAGAAATGTTCATATTTGGGGAATGCAGGGAAAACAGAATTTCTGCAGCCTGTGATAAAGAGCGAGTGCAGCTCCTGGAGAGCACGTCAGAGCACAGCAGTAAATGGCCCTGCTCCATAGCAGTTTCAGCAACGCAGCAGTAGAATTTACCATGCACGGTCTGATTTATTTTTGTGACCAACCCAAAGTGAGCATTAAAAACTATTTTGTGATCTACCAAGACTCTTGGTTCACTAAACCTTGAAATAGTTAGTAGTTTTTAAAGGGTAGCCTACTTTGCAAGCAGGATTTATTAAGGATGCAAAATCATCGTTTAATCTGAAACAAGAAAGACCCAATCTTTAGTAATGTAGGTGATAGTAATGGATTTGTACATTTTTGAGATCAAGAATTATCTGTCAACATATTTGAACAACATTTCTTTTTATACTACATAAACTATCTACTTGAACTGTGAAGTTAGGCAATGCCCAGATAGAATTTAACAATAGAAACATGTATTGAGCCAATAATAGGTAAGCATGCAGAAAGTCATAAGCATCCTTAAAAGTGCAGACCTCATCATGCTCTGTTACCTGGTAAGCTTAGTGCCATGCAGCATTTGCAGGAGGAAGAGAGATGGTGACCTAAAGAGTCACATCAGCAGCAGCCATTTCATCTTGATTGTTCCTTCACTCTGTTCGCTGATTCAGCACTTCTTTTCATGAGCCGAGAGAAGTAAGGGGGCTGTATCAGTGAATGCAGAACCTCACCTTTTAAGATACATTTGAAAAACAAATGAACGAACAAACAAAAAAATAAGCTTTTTCCTCTCCCTTGCCTTTACCTTAAAGAAAAAAAAAAAACTGCAATAAAATTGAATCACAGTTGGCCATTTGATTTGCAATGTCATATTACCAGTATTGCACAGATAGGAGTACCTTGTATCTGCTGTACAGAAAGTTAAGCAACCAAGGAAGGTTGCTGTAACGGCCAAGAAAATGAACCTCGCTTATTTTTCAGATGAAATGCTTCAGAAGAGGGGAGAAAGTTGCAGAAGAAGTTAATTTTATAATCTAAAAAAGACAAAAAACCAAAAACCAAAACACACCTCACTCCCCCCAAGTAACTAAACATTCACCCTATTTTCCTTTGCCCACCAGAATACATTGGGTTCTTCTGACTTCGCAGGAAATATTCTGTATCTTTCTTGCTGTGAAGTTTTTTGTTTGTTTGTTTGTTTTTTGTTTTTTGTTTTTTTTTTTTTTTGGTTTTTAGTTTCCAAGATTAATTGGTAGATCTGTATTGAAGCCACCTTGTCATATCCAGAGGTCAAGTCTGCAAGCAAGGTCAGGACTTCCACATGGTCACTACAGAGGTTAACTTATATTCTTCCCTCAGTGGCCACGGGCTAAACTGTTACAGCTTTATAGGCAGCTAAGCATTTGAAACATGCACTCCCAGGCAAACAGGCTCTCTTGTGCCTCTCTCTTCCCTGACCATATTTAGTCAACCATAGCAAAAAATAGTCTCTCAGCTGTCGATTGTCGATCCAAAAGCTGAGGAAGCCTCTATCTTGCTTTCTGCCTATTGATTGTTCATCCTGCGGTCCAAACACTGCTTTGCCATTTGTTCTGCCCTTTTTTTTTTTTTTTTTTTTTTTTTTTAAAGCACTGCCAAATAAAGTGGTCTCTCATGTTTCTACTTACATTTCCCAGATTTTCACTGAGCTTGCGCTGAGTCTAGGAAAGCCTGATGCGGCTGTCACTATACTTAGAAGCACTGAAGAGAAAAAAGGAAAGAGGAAAAATATTACTCTGGCTAGTTGCAAGACAGTCTTTAGACAGATCTGGAACAAGTAAAATCCCTCTGCTGCCAAAATATATTTCATAACCTAATTTTTTGTTGGTAAAAAATATTGTGGAAGATGATATTTTACATAACTAAAGGCCTAAAGAGATTTTGCAGGGTTATCTTTAGAGCTAATTGTTGCTACACATGCTTTTTACATTTAATGAATAATATTTGAATGGAAAATATGTAGAAATGGTAAGTAGAACTTACATATTAAAGGTGGAGAGAGATTATTAAGGAAGAAAAGAGTAGTGTGTAAAAGAAATCTTGGAAAAATGCTACTTAAACTTTTAATTCAGTGTCAATTTTAGTTAATTTTTTGTAGTGCTTAGATGAGAAATGCTCTGGAATGTTTTTGAGTTATTGTGTACTTTTATATTGAAATTATATTTACCTATAGAACTATTAAAATGCATTTTATTCATTCTATCTCATTTTCAAATGTGAAGTGGTTTTTTTCCCCCCTCCTGTCGACGTTGCCATTTCTCTAAAATTTCCTGAAATAACATTTAGGCATGATCATTTCTACATATCAGAGATTATAAAATAGTCATTAACCTAATCTGTAATATATTGCTGCACAGTGTATGCTTCAAAAGTACTTTTGCTCTAAATTTTAATGGCATATTCACAATAAATTATAATGTTGAAATTTATTTTTTTAACCAAGGAGGGAAAAAATATTATACATCAAATCTAATGAACTTGTAGAGATATAATTTGAGATTTTACAAACCTAAAAATGCCCAAGAGAAACCTTGTTCTTCCCTAAACAAAACCTATATCTTATTCCTAATTCAAATAATATTCTGTTAAGTATTTATTCAGTTAAGAATCAAGAAAAACTATTACCAGTTTTTTAAGCTCGTCCTCCTACAAGGAAATTTTGTTCTTGACATTCTTTTTGTCTTTAGCATTTAATACCTTAGCAGGTGAATTATTTTGGATGGCTATTTTAAAATAGTGACATTTTTTTCCCACTTCCCCTCCCGCATGGTATTCTGTTAAAAGTTACAGAGAGGGAAGGAGGCAAACCATAAGAGACTCTTAAAAACTGAGAATAAACAGAGGGTTGATGGGGGGTGGGAGGGAGGGGAAAGTGGGTGATGGGCATGGAGGAGGGCACCTGTTGGGATGAGCACTGGGTGTTGTATGGAAACCAATTTGACAATAAATTTCATATTAAAAAAATAAAAATAAAATAGTGACATTAAGAATGCTTCTGTAGACATTTGGTAATTTTAAAGAGTCAGTTTTTGTAGATATTGGAATACTTTTACACATCTTGAGAGAAGATGATATACGTGTCTCAGTTTAAGATAGGTTAATTTTCAGGTTTCTAAATTGCCTCATTTTTTTCTAACCATTTTGTAGTAGTGAAAGCTTTTTTTTTTTTTTTTTTTTTTTTTTTTTAAAGCAAACACCTGTAGTGCTGGGAACTCTTCTAACCCCTTTCAAATTTTCATAACAACTTCTTTGAGACAGGATTTGTGATTTTTCTCACACTTTATACATGAGGAAACTGAGGCATAGAAGTTAAGTAACCTACTTAAGTCATCATCCATTCAGCTTGCTAGTGCCAGAATTTGAACCCAGATAGTTTGGCTTCAAACTTTGAGCTCTTTACCACCGTGCCATGCTGTTGCTCTGATTTGTAATCATGAAATAATTCCTAATGAATTACCACTTTTGGGGACTTGAGAGTATACCCAAAATTTAATAGGCTACTAATATCCTTGTCTCTGTTACATTCAGAAAATGATTATTCATTTGATTGTTTCTTCGGTTCCGTTCAACAAAACTTTGAGCTCCTTACATTAGGCATACAAAAGAGATAAAAAGCTAAGTAAAACGGGTTTCCCTGGCTTAAAACATAGAAGGAGAAATAACTGACTGGTCATTTAAGAGATAATTTTGGTTGTGTTTAATGATTGAGTACTCAGCTATACAACTCTTATGCGGCCTGCATTGTTACATATCTCTTTCTCATTTTGAGCTAAATTTTACTACAGTACCAAATTCCTGCTTAATGAAATTAAGTTAAATTAATGAAGCTTTTAATTGTGGCATACATAAAATAAGAGTTTGTGGGGAAAAAATAAAAGCCCACCCCCCCCCAAAATAATTGAAAACATCTAAGTAATGTTTATTCACTGTAGTTCTTTCCTCTACTTATAGCTAGATAAAAGAAAATAAAAACCAGCGATATTAATTTTTTAAAATGATTCCCATGGGTAGCATTTTGGTATATATCCTCCTAGGCTTCTTGTCTGCATCCATTCAGATAGGGATGGCTAATGAACAAAAATATGTTTAGAATGTCACGTACTAATCTGCTTTTAGTTCGCCCTGAAGAACTTCTGCTGGGGATCAATCAACTTTTTTAGTAGGTTCCTTTTATGAATTCTGGACCAACTGGTTTTATTATTTGAGGAGTTGTTCATTACCTTAGCATTTATTGAACACCTAGTATGTGCTATAGTGCTATTCTAATGTCTTTTTACATTAAATAATATTAACATGTAAAGCCTCCATAGGTTAGCTACTTTTGTTTGTTTGGAAAAATGTTCGCCTATCTCTGAAGAAAGATTGTAAGGCATGGCAGGCCCTAAAAATGGACCCAGTGCCATTTGACTGCTACATACCAATGTGGACAGCTGCTTGTCCCCTCTACTTCTTAGAACTCATTTGTTCATCATTCAGCAAACGTTTGAGTATTACCATGTGCCAGGGATTATGCTAGGCACCACTATTAGTTGTTCCGGAACTTAATGCTTCTTTGGCACTATTCACAAATGCCTGCTTAACTGGTCGTAAGATCTTATCTTTAAACCATCCATGTCCTTAACCTCTTGGAAAACAACCAGATTGAGAAGTAAAGAAGAGTGTTTGGGCATTAGGAAAAATACCTCCAAATCTCATATACTGTGCTTCACAGGTGAGAGTCTGTTGACTCAATAAAATTATTTTTTTAAGTTTGTTTATTTATCTGCGGGCGGTGGCAGAGAGAGAAGGAGAGAGAGAATCAGCACGGAGCCTGACATGGGGCTCGAACTCCCCAACCATGAGATCATGACCTGAGCCGAAACCAAGAGTCTGGATGCTTAACTGACTGAACCACCCAGGTGCCCCAATAAAATTACTGATGGATTGAACTGGTAACACCCTTATCTCTGCCGCTCTGTGGACCTCAGTGATTGTAGTGTAAGTCTCCTCTTCATTAACTACAGTGCTGCAGGGGACACCTGCAGTGGCCTTCCTGGCTGTATTGTAGGCTCCTCAGATTGTCCACCCCACTTAAGTGGGACTAATTAACAGAGAATGGGTTTGTTCTGAAGTGAAAACTGTTCTCTGAAAGTCTAAATTTTGCATTTTAATACTAGGATTTAATTTACTTTGTAGAATGTGATCTAGAAGGGACTGGGATCTTTTTTGGCACTTCTAACTTCTTTTGTTCTCACAGTTCAGTTATACATTTTGTACTGAGAGGAAAAAGCAAAAAGACACAAGGGAGTGAGGGAGGAGAGAGAGGCAGTGGGCTTTCAAGAATACGTATCTCTTTCTGTTTGAGTACCACGCTACTCTTCTGAGCCATTGGCTCTTATTTCTTAGAGACTTCAGCTTTCTCCGGTTCTTTCACTGAGGAGATGCAAGCCTGGGAGAACAAGTTAGTGATGGTTCCATCTCAGTGGATAGCTTATGCCCAGAGAAGGAACTGCTCCTCTTTCCCTTTCTCTCCTTTGAGTTATTGGCAGTATAATATGGGAAGGTACTTCTGAAACAGGAATACAAGTCAGTGGGAAACATGGTGTCATAAGAACCATCTTCTCAAGGAGATCTAGTCAATAATGTGACTTGAAAAAAAAATAAACCTCATTAGGGGCACCTGGGTAGCTCAGTTAGTTAAGCGTCTGGCTTTGGCTCAGGTCATGATCTCACAGTTTGTGAGTTTGAGCCCACTTCGGGCTCTGTGCTGACAGTTCAAAGCCTGGAGCCTGCTTGGAATTCTGTGTCTCCCTCTCTCTCTGTCCCTCCCTTGCTTGCACTCTGTCTCTCTCTTAAAAATAAACATTAAAAACAAACAAACAAACCAAAAAAACCTTGATGAGATTAGCATAAACCACACCTTGGAATGCAAAACTTAACTGTCGTATTTATATATATTGACTATAAGAACTAAGGTAGAAAATACAAAAGATTTTAATATAGTAAGCCTAAATATTATTTTAGTGTTTTGACTTACTTTTAAAATCAAACTAATGTATATGTGTAGTTAAGTCAAATACTACTACAAAGCTTATAATGAAAGGGAACTGTGTTCTGCTTTATCCTTCTTCATGCCTTTGTCTACCCCCCACCCAATAACTTCTAGCTTATCCTGCAGTTTTCTTTTTTTTTCTTTTCTTCTTTTTTTTAATGTTTAATTTTGAGAGAGACAGAGCGTGAATGGGGGAGGGGCAGAGAGAGGGAGACACAGAATCGGAAGCAGGCTCCAGGCTCTGAGCTGCCAGCGCAGAGTCCGACGCTGGGCTCAAACCCACAAACCGTGAGATCATGACCTGAGCCGAAGTCGGACGCTCAACCAGCTGAGCCACCCAGACGCCCCTATCCTGCAGTTTTCTTAAATTATCAATTGTAGACATTGTCTGCTGATTTCATGTCATGGAAAAAGAAGATTTAAAACTCTTGACATTGTCTATTATCCCCATGTCTCTCAACATAGTCCTATCACAACTTTTGTTTAAATCAGTAAGTGTTTACATTATCTTATGATTACGTATTGTTTTTAATAAAAATTTTTCCCCCCATATGTTATACTTGTATCTTCTCAACTCTAAAAGAATCCTAAAACCTTTTAAATTCCATTTCTCACATGGTCACATTAGCATCATGATTATGCCAGATCTAAACATTCAGTAGTATAATGTGGTACCAGTACTTTTCCCAGTTAAGAATCTGAGTCAAAGTTACATAATATCTGGTTGTTTTTTTTTTAAGAGTTTGTTTTTAAGTAATTTCTATACCCAATGTGGGGCTCGAACTCACAACCCTGAGATCAAGAGTCACATACTCTACCAATTGAGCCAGCCAGGTGCCCCAGTATGTAGTATTTTATTTTATTTTATTTTATTTTATTTTATTTTATTTTATTTTATTTTATTTTTTTCTGGTTTATTTATTTATTTATTTATTTCAATATATGAAATTTATTGTCAAATTGGTTTCCATACAACACCCAGTGCTCATCCCAAAAGGTGCCCTCCTCAATACCCATCACCCACCCTCCCCTCCCTCCCACCCCCCATCAACCCTCAGTTTGTTCTCAGTTTTTAAGAGTCCCTTATGCTTTGGCTCTCTCCCACTCTAACCTCTTTTTTTTTTTTTTTTCCTTCCCCTCCCCCATGGGTTTCCGCCAAGTTTCTCAGGATCCACATAAGAGTGAAAACATATGGTATCTGTCTTTCTCTGTATGGCTTATTTCACTTAGCATAACACTCTCCAGTTCCATCCACGTTGCTGCAAAGGGCCGTATTTCATTCTTTCTCATTGCCACGTAATACTCCATTGTGTATATAAACCACAATTTCTTTATCCATTCATCAGTTGATGGACATTTAGGCTCTTTCCATAATTTGGCTATTGTTGAGAGTTGTAGTATCTTATTTTAATCCACCAAATCAGGAAGGTTGGATTGATTATTCATTTATTTATTTATTTATTTATTTATTTATTTATTTATTTATTTATTTATGTTTAATGTTTATTTATTTATTTAGAGAAAGCACAAGCAGGGGAGGGGCAGAGAGAGAGGGAAGCAGAATCCCAAGAAGGCTCTGAGCTGTCTGCACAAAGCCCCGATGCAGGGCTCGAATTCATGAATTGTGGGATCATGACTTGAACCGAAATCAAGAGCTGGATGCTTAACCAACTGAGCCACCCAGGCACCCCTGTAATCCTTACAATTACTGTAAAGAAATGACAGCAGGAAACCTTAGCTTTGTATGAGGTTTGTGAGTGGGATTTAGGGGTTTGTAGACTCTCTCAAAATTGTAGGTAGATAGATATATATATGTGCATTTCTCTGGAAGGAAGTCCATAGTTTTCCATAGATTTCCAAAGAATTCTGTCACCCCTTAGCAATGATACAACTTCAGTAACAACCACTGAAAGCTGTCTTTAAGCTATGATTCTCAATGTACTTTGGGTTATAAACCTGTTTTAAAATCTGATAAGAGCTATAAACTTCCAAATTTAAATACAATTTTAGAAGATCTTGGATCCTCCAGAGCCTGTCAGCCTGTCCTGAGATTTCTTGGGCTTCCTACATGGGATTCAAAGACGGCTACCTTTTAAAAAAAAAAAATTTTTTTTTTAATGTTTCATTTATTCTTGAGAAAGAGAGAGAGAGAGAGCGTGTGCGTGCATGAGTTGGGGAGGAGCAGAGAAAGAAGGAGACACAAAATCTAAAGCAGGCTCCAGGCTCTGAGCTGTCAGCACGGAGCCCAACACAGGACTCGAACTCACAAGCCGTGAGATCATGACCTGAACCGAAATAGGACACTTTACCGACTGAGCCCCCCAGGAACCCCTAAAGATGGCTACTATTAAGGAAACATATCCTGGGTCATGTTAGGGTTTATTCTCATTATTTTAGAGACTTATATAGTTTCCTTTATACACACTCTTATTCTGTATCTTCAGCCTGTTTTTCTATATGTTTGTAACATTTCTGTATTTCAGATTTTTATCTTTAATGTATATCATCTTAGGAAGAACTATCCCGATATGTATCTTACTATCATCTCTTGCCCTTTAATATTCTGTTGGCGCAATTTTAAAAGTGTTTCTGTTTTTACTTTCTTTGTTAGGAGGGGGGAAAGATCTGTAGTCTAATGTGTGTGTCAGTGGTGTCCATGCCAAGTCCAGCACTGTATAGCAGCAGTTATTTTCTCAGTCTTAAACAAAATAGTGGCTAAATATATTAGGGGAGGGTTTTTCCAAATTATGAGTTTTCTACATAAAATCTTTTTGTTAAGAAAAATTACTGGCAGGCACCTGGGTAGCTCAGTTGTTTAAGCATCCCATTTTTGATTTCAACTCAGGCAGTGATCTCAAGGTTAGTGGGATTGGCAGCACAGAGCCCGCTTGAGAGTCTCTCTGTCTCTCTTTCTCTGCCCCTCTCTCACTTACAAGCAAGTGTACTCTCTGTCTCTCTCAAAATAAACATTAAAAAAAAAAGTTACTACCATATAGTAAATCACATTCCTTTTTTTTTTTAATTTTGAGAGAGAGTGTGTGTGCACATGTGCGAGTGGGGCAGAGGGGCAGAGAGAGAATCTTAAGCAGGCTCTATGCTCAGCACAGAGCCCAGCAGGGGACTTGATCCCACAACCCTGGGATCATGACTGGAGCTGAAATCGGGAGTTGGACACTGAACCGACTGAGCCCGTGGTGCCCCAAGAAAAGTTACTTCTAATTTTACTTTTCTTTTTTGAGAGTGGGCTAGGTTTTTCTTTAAGACACATCATTTCTTTAAATTTTTTTTTTTTTTTTTTTTGAGTGTAGATGAAACACAGTGTTACATGACTGTCAGGTGATTTAGCATCTCTATACATTATGCTGTGTTCACCACAAGTGAAGATACCATCTGTCCCCATACGGTGCTGTTAATTATTGACTCTATTGTCTATAATGTACCTTTCATTCTATGACTCATTCATCCCATAACTGTAAGCCCAGATCTCCCACTTCCCAACCCCATGTCCCCTTCTCTTCTGGCAACCATCAGTTTGTTCTCTGTATTCGTAGGTCTGATTCTGCTGTTTGTTTGTTTATTCATTTGCTTTTTAGATTCCACATGTAAGTTAAATCACATTCTCTAATGTATTTAACTTAGTGTAACATCCTCTAGGTTCATTCCTGATGTCACAAATGGCAAGAGCTCATCCTTTTTATGCTGGGTAATATTCCATTGTATATATGTACCACATCTTCTCTATCTGTTTATCAGTGGACACCTGGATTGCTTCCATATCTTGGCTATTGTGAATAATGATGCAGTAAACAGGAGTGCATATATCTTTTCTTTGGGTAAATACCTGGTAGTAGAATTATTGGATCATATGATATTTTTAGTTTTAGTTTTTTGAGGAACCTCCATACTGTTTTCTACAGTGGCTATACCAATTTATAGTTCCACCAGCAGTATAGTAGGGTTCCTTTTTCTCCACCTCCTCGCTAACACGTTATTTCTTGTCTCTTATTTTAGCCATTCTAACAAGTGTAAAGTGATATCTCATTGTGGTTTTGATTTACATATCCCTGATGATTAATGATATTGAGTATCTTTTCATGTGTCTGTTGGCTATCTCTGTGTCTTCTTTGGAAAAATGTGTATTCAGTTCCTCTACCCATTTTTTAATCAGATTGTTTGGGGTTTTTTTTTTTTTTTTTTTTTTTTTTGGCGTTTAGTTGTGTAAATTCTTTGCGTATTTTGGATATTAACCCTTCATCAGATATATCATTTGCAAGTGTCTTCTCCCATTGAGTCAGTGGCCTTTTTGTTTTGTTGATGGTTCTCTTTGATGTGCAAAAGCTCGTTATTTTAATGTAGTCAAAATAGTTTAATTTTTTATACACTTTTTAAAAGTTTATTTGTTTTTGAGAGAGAGTGCATGTGCGAGCATGCATGTGAGTGGGGGAGGGGCAGAGAGAGAGAATCCCAAGCAGGCTCCGTGCTGTCAGTGTGGAGCCTGATGTGGGGCTTGAAGTTACGAACCAGGAGATCATGACCTGAGCCAAAATCAGGAGTCAGACGCTTAACTGACTGAGCCACCCAGGTGCCTCTCTCATTAGGTTATTTTATGAAGAAGCATCCCTTCTTGATAATTACTTCTCCTGCTCTTTAATACTTTACTCTTTGATGGTCTTTAGGATAACTTTTTTCCTCTAGAAATATTTTGTTATTGGTACTTAAACTTTAAATATTAAATTATAATTACCATTTATTTTGTGTGTTTTGATATAACTAGATTTATCACTGCTAAATGCCATATATCAGATTTTTAGCTGCAATTCATGATAATCTTCCAGTTACATGAAGTTTGTCTTTTTAAAAAAAAACCCTTTGGTTTTTTTTTTCTTCCCTCTCATAATATTTTCCCCTTGTAACACTCCCATTCTGTTTTGATTCTGTCCCCCAAATGGTGATAGTTTCTTTACCTCTTAAAGCATGAAAAAGCTGTGTATTTGAGACTTAGAAAAAAAAATATACTTCATTTGTCTTTGAGGGCATAATTTTCTTTAAAGAAGAATAGTTTTATTTGACTTCAAGTTTCTTTTGAGTAATTTTTTAAAGAAAATAATTTAAATATCAAATTGTATAAATACCAAAATCATGTATATTTGACTTTCAGTGCAATGCGTGTTTTACTGTCTAAATTACCAAGACCTTGGATTGTGGATGAGAAGAAAGATGATGGTTATACTGCCTTGCATCTGGCTGCCCTTAACAATCATGTAGAAGTGGCTGAACTGTTGGTACATCAGGTAGGAAAAGCTGTGCAATAATTTTTAACAATTTGGACCATTACCATTTATGTACTTACTACTTCATCAGCTACCTCTTGGTAGGTTACAGTAAAACCCCATGATGATGCAAATTCAGATATGGTGCGTTTTCATTCTTCTGCCTAACATGGGTTCTTAAATGGAGGGAGGTGGTGTGTATATGTGTGTAAGGGTTGGGGGGGTTCCCTTAGCCCCTTGTATTCCCTCCCACAGTGTTCTGGATTAGTCCAGTGAAATAGGTATCAACGAACAGAGATTTCCCAGAATCACTACCACTGTTGTACAAGGACCAAGAACCATCATGTTGTTATCAAAGCTAGTGTGGCCAGTTGCCATCTAGTAACAAGACTGCAGCCAGGAACTGGCGGTTCAGTTCATGACTCCTGCTGGATTCCTGGAATCTGACTGGATAGCAGTACGGGTTCACTTCAGTCATTTCATTCATCTCTGAGATAAGATAATGCTACATTCTTATGGTATTGGATTTTTGGGGAACTTAGTTCGTGTAGTTTTATGATGTTTTAGGTTTTCCAGCAAAACTTTTAAATATCTCAGTCAAGCATATGTCATATGGAAGCGTTGAAGTTACCAAAGAATTACTTACGATCTCTGATTTCAAGGGGCTTACAGGCTACTGAAGAAGATGAAATAGCAGACAAATTTAGCGAATAGTTCATTGTGTATAATTAAGTACCACATCAGAAGATAGACACTCCATGAACTATGGAAGTTAAGATAAAGAAATAGTTGCCATTTTAAGCCTTTATTCTTTCTTGAAGTGTAGTTGGCACTCGGTGTTGCATCTGCTTCAGGCGTACAACGCCGTGGTTTGACAACTTGAATGCTGCTTGTTGTGCTGTGCTTACCGCAAACGTAGCTACCATCTGTCACCGTACGGTACTATTACAGAACCATTGACTAGTAAGCCTTGGTTATTAAATATTGAAGTTACTGCCCATAAAAGTATTGTTAATTGGGATAATTTCCTTTTTAATTCAAGATACAGATAACTGACCATATTACACTGTCTTGGTAATTGTTGTTTTTTAGTAAGTCTTAAAATCAGTTAGTTAACCCTCTAACTTTGTTCTTCTTTCTTAGAATTACTTTAAGATCTTTTGAATTTCCATATAAATTTTAGAATTGGATTATTTCTATTAGAAAGTCATGGCAATTTGGTTCTGCACATTTTAGAATTATCTTTTTTTTTTAGATTTATCTTCAAGTAATTTTTTCATGCTATTGTAAGTTGTTTAAAATTTCAGTCTCTAATTGTATATTGCAAATATACAGAAATACAAGTATTTTCTGTATGTGGACCATATATCCTGCAATTTAGCTTAAATTACTGTAGATCACGAGGGGATTAGAAATTGTGACCACAATGAAATACTGATCACCAATGAAAATGACTAAAACTAAAAATGCTAACAAAACAGAATGTTGGTTAGGATGTGGAACAGTTAGAATTCACATACATTGCTGGTGTTTTTCAAAGCAGCCACTTTGAAAACAATTTGGCAGTTCTTAATAAAGTTAAACATGTATTCACTATACAACCCAGCAATCCCCCTTTTGGGTATGTACCCAAGAGAACTCAGGACATATTTCCATGCAAATACTTGTACTAAACATTTGTAGCAGCTTTATTTGTAATAACCTCCAACTGGAACCAAGTCAAATGTTCATCAGCTAGTGTCTAGATAAATGAATTATGGTACATTCATACAATGAATATGGTTCAATACTAGGAAAATCTAATGATGGAAAGTTTAGGAAACTTAAAAAGAAAATCCCTCACTTTCTGCATTTATATGAGAACAAGGCATGATAAGAAAACAAGCTAAGATCAAGTTCCTTGTAATTACACTCAGAGAAACATAACTAATAAAAACAAATCAGAAACTCCCATCTTCTAGAATGTCATAGTATTAGTAGAGTGAGCTCTACCCAAGCAAGGGCACAGGTGGGTTTCAGAGTTGTAATCAGAGGGCTAAACAGAATGATAAAGTTTATCTTTTGAATCTGTAGCCCTTTGCTTAGTTCCATTTTTAAAATTATTAATATATAAGACATTGTGTTAGGCAATTTACATGTTATTTTTCTTAATCCTTACAGACGGAAAGAAAATTTTCCTTTCCCGTTTCTTTGGCCGGTCTAATAATTAAACTGACATGAGACATAACCACAGGAGAAAAACATGTTCAATATTGCATACATGGGAGCTCAGATATGAGACTCTTCCTAAGTGACCAAAGCAGGCAGCCTTTGTACCTTTTACACAAACAGTTGTGGAGAATTCACAAAGGGGTTTGGGCTTGGGGTAGCAAATAAATAAATGAAGTAACAAAGTTTATTTATGTAGTCCATTCTTGGCCCTTAATTCCCCATCTCTGACAATAAGGATGCCTTCTACCCTCCAGGGTCAAGGAAGATAGCCTTCACATGGGGAATTTATTTCTTGCTTTCAGGAGACAAAGGAAGGTCTGAGTGTCCTTGTGCTAGCTGTTTAAGTAACTTTAATTCAAAATAATTAGTATGCCAAAGTGGCATTATTTAGGGGCAGCCCACCCTGAACCCCATAATCCCATTGACCCTGTGTGTAGTAGGTTGTACTGTCACCATGTTAGAAGCAAGGAAATGAGTGTGAGATGGTGGAATGCTTGCTTAAGTTCCTGAAGCTCTAGGTCTCCTGGTGCCAGTAAGTTCTGGACTTTTGCTCCTTTCCTCTGTCCTTGGCATCAGCTGTTCTCATATAGGGCTTTGACTACCCCAGGACCCTGGTAGGGCTTTCTGCTTTCCCTTGAGTAAGTATTTTTATATACTAATTAAACATTGTCTTCTCATCCTCAAGTGAAGTTCCTTTTCACTGAATAAGAGCTCAGTTATGCAGCAAGGGTACATGACCTTATTAGGTCATTAGAGTAAATCTAAATCCAATATGACGATTCATTAATAGAACGTTTTAGGAAATACTATTTACAGTTAAAAGGAGCTAATTGTCTCTATTGCTGTATAATGGAGCTTGAGAAGGAGCTGTGTTTGAGCTCTGTATTGAACTTTGTCATTTAACTGTTCCTGGATGGAGTCACTATAGTAAAAATAATTATTGTAAGCTTGCTTTTCTGCCTCTGAAAGATGCTGCGCCATCTGGTTCTTCCTGTATTACCAGCAACTGTTATGAGAACAGTGTTGCAGTAGCTAGAAGAGAGGAAAGTGGTCAGCAGTGTTTGTGTTATTTATTTCTCATGAAGAGTTACAGTTTTAGTGTTGCTTACGATTGTCAAATGTTGAGTATATAAACGTTGTTCTTCTTGTTCAGGGTAATGCGAACCTTGATATCCAGAATGTGAACCAGCAAACTGCC
This sequence comes from Panthera tigris, assembly GCF_018350195.1. Lineage (NCBI taxonomy): Eukaryota > Metazoa > Chordata > Mammalia > Carnivora > Felidae > Panthera > Panthera tigris. The sequence goes on from NC_056671.1 coordinate 44,516,767, forward strand.
CTTCACCTTGCTGTTGAACGACAGCACACCCAGATTGTGAGGGTAAAGTATTTACTAACAAGAATCTTACAAGTGTGTTTTACCAGATAGATTTCTAGAAGGTCTTGAAAATGATACATAGATTTTTCAGAAGGCATAGTTAGATGAACAAATTATGAGTTTTGGCTAATACTGGGCAGAGAGTTTTAATTTATAATGGGGAAAATCTTAAAACTGATATTCAAAGTCTGTTATGTAATTTTGTTGCCAGACTATTTTGTTGCCAAAATATTAAATCAGAGAATTTCAAAGTAATATATAAATTAGTTTTTTAAAAAGTACATTCCTGGGGCTCCTGGATAGCTCAGTTGTTTGAGTGTCTGACTCTTGATTTTGGCTAGGGTCCTGATCCCAGGGTTGTATAATTGAGAGTGAACTATAATGAAAAACTTAGGCTGGACGTTTGCCACAAATATATACATATTTGACTAACCTGATATTCCAGACAAAATATTTGAAAGATTATCAGTTTAAAATTTTTTTGTAGAGCAGTGATTCTTAAAGCTTAGAAGCTGAGCCAGCAGCATCGGCATCACCTGGGACCTTGGTAGAAAATTCTTGGGCTCCTCAGACCGAGTAAATCAGAAACTGCAGGGGTGGGAACTAGCATTCTGTGCTTTAACAAGCCCACCAGGTAATTCTCATGCATGTTCAAATTTGAGAAACACTGTCAGAGAGTGACATCTCATGTAAACTTCTGGGGACAAATTAAAAAAAACCCAAAAAACAAAACACCACCAAAAAATGGCCATTTGCCAAGATAGGTAAGACCATATGCTTGAGATTGATTATGGTGTTTTTCTAAAACTCTGACAGCATTTGTAGGAAGAATTAGGAAAATCGTTAAAAAGTACCATAAGCAAAGCCTTAACTACAAAGTTATATTTGCTACTTAAAACATCTATTAAAGTTTATCAATTATGCATTTTATATCAGAGGTTGTAGTTTAGTGAACACTTCACATTTATTGTGAAGATTACTTTAATGATTACTTTAAAAAATAAAATCTGGAAGGAAGAAGGAAGGAGAAAGAAGGAGAAGGCAGAAAGGAAGAAAGGAGAAGGAAGGAAGGAAGGAAAGAAAAAGAGAAAAAAAGTCTTCAATTTCTCCCAGTTATCTTGATCTTGGAGTCTGTGAATTGGTTCTCATTTCCTTCTGTTTTCTCGGATTCGATATATTTGAGTAACTAGAGCTCATCACTATTTGTAAAGGAGCCACAGGAGTTTTGAGAGTAGCAAGCGAAAACATAAAAATAATTGGCTTTAGTGGCAAATCCCTTCAGGTAGGTCCAGGGCTTTGTCACTGTTACTTTAGATATGTTGTAATTTCTTGTGGGCCAGAGAGACCTTAGCAAATGAGATGTCTTTCTCTTTTAGCTTTTGGTCCGTGCAGGTGCCAAATTAGATATTCAGGATAAAGATGGGGATACTCCTTTGCACGAAGCTCTGAGGCACCATACCTTGTCTCAGCTACGTCAACTCCAAGATATGCAGGATGTGGGGAAGGTTGATGCTGCATGGGAGCCATCCAAAAACACAGTGAGTAAATTAATCTTTAATTCAGTACTACTGGAAGAATCTTTTTTTTTTTTTTTTGGAAGTATCTTTTAATGCAAGATCTTAAATTTATGGCTAATTTAATCTGATGAAATATTTTTTCAGAACTGCATATGTAGAAATATAGTGTATGAACTAAGCAATAGTTAATTCGAGCTACATTGCTTCAAATTCTTAGTGAAAGTTGAAAGTTGTTTGGTTGTTCTTTTTTAACTTTAGCCATCCATGTTGAGTGTGTAATGCTGTGGTGGGATTTTGATTTGCATTTCCCTAATGACCACTGCCTGATATTGAACATCTTTTCATTTGCTTGTACTTACATATATTTGATGAAGTGTCTGTTCCCATCTTTTGTGCATTCTTTTGTTGAGCTGTTTTGTTACTATTGAGTTTTGAGAGTCTGAATTCAAGTTCCCTATCAGTTATGGGATTTGCACATATTTCTTCCCGGTCTGTGACTTGTCTTTTCATCTTTTAATAGTGTTTTTGCAAGAGCAGAAGTTCTTAATTTTGATGAGATCTAATTTATAAATTTTTCTGTCATTGTTTGTGCTTTTTGTGTAGTATCCTATCTGAAAAATCTTTGCCAAACCCAAGGACACTAAGGTTTTCTCCCCTTTTGTACTAGAAGTTTATAACGTTTCAGCTGTTACATTTAGCACTACCATTCATTTTGAGTTAATTTTTATATATAGTATTAGGTATGGATCAAAGTTCATTTTTTTTCCTTGTGGATGTTCCAGTTATTCCACCACCATTTGTTGAAAAGACTGTCTTTTTCTACTGAATTGCCTGCTGTGCGTTTGTCCCAAATCGATAAACCATATTATGTGAAGTCTTTCTAGATCCTGTATTCTGTTCTGTTGATCTGTGTCTTTAGGTATGTAATGCCAACCCTATTGTCTTAATTACTGTAGCTTTATAGTAAACATTCAACTCAGGTAGTATAAGTCTTCCCAACTTTTTTCTTCTTTTTCAAAGTTGTTTGACTTATTCTAAGTCTTTGACCGTTCCATATAAACTTTAGAATCATTTTTAAGACTGCAGAGGGGGTCTGAGACCAAAGTGTTGTAGAATTGCCACCTTTCTCTATGTCCATAACTAAATTCTCTAACCTTTGTGTACCTCCTTTTTCTCATTGTAAAAAGGAGGGAGTGGAATAATTAACTCCATAATAAGGTTGTTACAAAGATTAAATGAGTTAATTCATGGAAAGTGCTAAAAATAGTACTTGGTCTGTTACAGATGCTCTACAGATGTTTGATAACATGTTTGAGTCAGTAGCTCAGATGAAATCAGAACCTGATTAATTGCCTTCTCCTTTTCTTGGCTCACTTCCTTGGTGCTGGTTCTTTTTTCTGTTGTCTCTCCTCTTACTATTTCATGTCAGTTGCTAACAGCTCCAGAGCTAAATTGAGTAGAAAGGAGAGTACTGTTGGAGCACCTGGGTGGCTCAGTTGGTTAAGTGTCTGACTTCGGCTCAGGTCACCATCTCACGGTTTGTGAGTTCGAGCCCCATGTAGGGCTCTGTGCTGACAGCTCAGAGCCTGGAGCCTGCTTTGGATTCTGTCTCTGTCTCTCTGCCCCTCCCCTACTTGCTCTCTGCCTCTCTCTCAAATACAAAACATAAGAAAAAAATTAAAAAAAAAAAAAAGAAATGAGAGTACTGTTTCCTCAATATCTTAAATCAGAAGTCCTGGTCTTGAGTTTTATTGACCTTAATTGATCTGATTTGTCATCCCTGAACTAATCACCTAGATGAAGTGGATATCTGACTGGTCTCAGCCTTCTTTGGTCCACCTGTAAAACTAAAGAGTGGATCATTCCTCATACTATATTCCTGAGAAAACTGGAGTGAAGGGGAATGGATGTTAGGACTGCAGCTCATAAATGCCCACCATACTTGTGTAGGCTGTGAGTTCTTTCCAGACATTTTTATATAATTTTTATATAATATACACTCAGACGTGCACACACACATTTAGGGGTGAGAACTGATAACAGATTCTTAAGGGGAAAATAATGACTCTTTTCATTTGATTTCAGTTAATAATGGGACTTGGTACCCAGGGGGCGGAGAAGAAGAGTGCAGCATCTATTGCCTGTTTTTTGGCTGCCAATGGTGCTGACCTTAGCATTCGAAATAAGAAAGGTCAATCGCCGCTTGATCTCTGTCCTGATCCAAGCCTCTGCAAAGCACTGGCAAAGTGTCATAAGGAAAAAGTCAGGTTTGTATTATTTCTTGTCATAAAACTTACTGTTCTTTGTAAAGCACCATGTGGTTTCATAACGGAGGACTTGATTACTTGAGGATGTCTTGGTCTTTGCTCATCTTCCTTGTGTTGATGCTTTCTTCCTTAAAAATTTTTCTCCAGACACTGTGTCTCTTACTTAGTGTCCTAATCTCTGCATTACTAAATACGATGCTTTATGCATAATAAGTGCTAAGAAACTTTTCTAAACCAGCCTGATCTTCTAGTACTCCTATACATTAGAGGAATTCATCTATAGGAAGAAGTACTAGTGAAATTGCTGTGATTAATGTTAGATGTATTCAAAATTGTAATAGACTTTTATTTTTTTAAATGTTTATTTATTTTGAGAGAGAGAGAGAGAGCAAGCAAGGGAGGGGCAGAGAGAGAGGGAGACAGAATCCCAAGCAGGCTTCATGCTGTCAGTGCAAAGCCCAGTGTGGGGCTTGAACCCACAAACCATGAGATCACGACCTGAGCGGAAATCAAGAGTTGGACACTTAACTGACTCAGCCACCCAAGTGCCCTGAAATTTTTAATAGACTTAAAAAAAAAATGTTTATGTATTCTGAGAGAGAGAGACAGAGAGAGAGAGGGAGAGAGAAAGAGCGCAAATGCGAATGGGGAAGGGGCAGAGATAGAGAGAGAGTGAGAGAATCCTAAGCAGGTTCTGCACTGTCAGTGGAGAGCCCGATGCAGGGCTTGATCTCAAAAACCATGAGATCATGACCTGAGCCGAAATCAAGAGTCAGACACTTAACCAGCTGAGCCACCCAGGTGCTCGGTAGACTTTTATAAGAGAGGCAGTGTACATGCTCACCAGTAGGGTGTATGTCACACAAAGTCTGTAATAATTCTGGCACCTTGTACAGTGCCTGACAGACACTCACTCACTATCACTGAAGGATTGAAAGAATGAACACATGAAGGAACCGATTCCTGATGGGGTTTTCTCTAAAAATGATTTCACACCTGTCTTTTTTTTTCTAAAAGTAAAATATGTCAGTAATTTTAATTATTTATAACACAATTGCTTTTCTTATTATGAAATATTGTAGACATATAAAGAGGTATGTATATTTTGTTCCTTTTTTTTATCCCAATGCAACAATGCTGTGCAGCTATTACTGCTGTTTATACCTGGTTCTGGCCATTCAACATTTTGGTAGTTTTCCCTTAATCTTTGTGTTCTCTTGCCTCTCTTTTAATTTGGGTGTGGAGATGAAATGACATCTCTTTGGAATCTATACATTGAGCTGTTAATGGAGAAATTCATATGAGGTATATACATTTCTTTAAGTGTGTCCTTGAGGAACATAAAATTCTATTACAGCAGGACAGAGCATATCTAAAAATATAGATTTAAAGCACTATAATTCCTGCAGTAGTAACTTTAATGCTGGGGTCTAAGATGGAACCAGTGTGTGTGTGTGTATGGATGTTCATGAGTTTCTGAAGATTATGGTAGAAACAGAGTATCCCTTTTGTATAGCTGTAGTTGGTCATATATATGTATTTCTGTGTCTTGTATCTATATATTTATAGATGTGTTCTGTCTTTCCATAGTAGAATTTTATGCCCCTTAAGAATACATTTAAAGAAATGTCAAAACAGCAGCTGCAGTGACGTATTTTCCACAGTGCCCTGTCAGTTGTGGACTCTAATGATGCTTCATTCTGTCTGTAGTTAGGATAACTAATGTGGGCTCTAGCTAGAATTTGTGTTTTATTCCTATGCCCTTCTCTGCTGGTTCTTTATAGGTAACAGATTCTGAGTGAAACTGTTTATGTTAAATTTTTTGTAACTAGTGTTTTTGGTTTCTTTGTTAGAAGAAGATTCACCCTTTTCCATTGGGTGAGCTATTTGTTCAATTTGAAATTTAAATAGTATCAGAAGCCTGTAAAGATGCAGAGATGTATACAAATGGAAAAATATGGTATGCAGTGTTTCGTATACACATGTTAAAGCTTAATTTTTTAATATAACTAAAGCTGTTGTTATGTATGCGAATGATGCTCTAGATGTTTTTAAAATATTTTAATGAAGTTGTAATATAAATATTCTGATAGGATTGATGAGAAGTATTTTCTTTTGTTAGTGGTCAGGTGGGTTCTCGAAGTCCTTCCATGATTAGTAATGATTCTGAAACCTTAGAAGAGTGCATGGTGTGCTCAGATATGAAGAGAGATACTCTTTTTGGCCCATGTGGACATATTGCTACCTGTTCTTTGTGTTCTCCACGAGTCAAGAAATGCCTCATCTGTAAAGAACAAGTTCAGTCAAGGACAAAGGTAATATATTTTTAATACAGTATTTTATCATTTTATGAAGTTCTTTGAGATTATAAATAATGATAAATAAGATTATATGATGCCATATGTGTGTTAAACTTTGTTCTAAGAATGATTTAAATTTGAGGTGCCTGGGTGGCTCAGTAGGTTAAGTGTCTGACTTTGGCTCAGGTTATGATTTCACGGTTCGTGGGTTTGAGCGCTGCATCAGGCTCTGTGCTGACAGCTCAGAGTCTGGAGCCTGCTTTGGATTCTGTGTCTCCCTCTCTCTCTGCCCCTCCTCTGTTCATGCTCCTTCTGTGTCTCAAAAATAAACATTAAAAAAAAAAAAAAAAGGATGATTTAAATTTAAGAATGTATAATTTATGTATTTATCAAGAAAACAATTTTGAGTTTCCTTCTTTGTATATAGAAACTATAGAAGTTAAAAATCAATCTATTTTGCTTTTATAACCTAAAGCTGTACTTAATCCCATTTTTCATTGTAGTTATTATATATTGCACCTTTTTTGAGTACACGGACTCTCTTGCATTCATCTTCATAAAACACCAGTTGTTTGTTTGTTTGTTTGTTTTTTGTAGAATGTCACACATTCTGGATTTGATTGTTTTATCAGAGTGTTGTGTAATTTGTTTCTTTATCCTCTGTGTTTCCTGTAAACTGGAAGTTAGATCTAACAGCTTGATTAGGGTCAGCTTAAACATTTTTGGCAAGAAATTCTCACAGATGGTGGTACTCACTTTGTATTGTGTCCCACCAAGAGGCAAATAAAGTCTGTCTGTCATCTTGCTGTTAGCGAGGGCCAAATTCTGTATCCACTCTGAACTTTTTATCTTGTCTGACTCTACTTTTTGAGAAGTATTATTCGTTTCTAGGTTTCTGGTTTCATTCTTTTTCTGTGTAACTTAGTGCTCTATAACTATATTGTCTTACCCATTTTGGTTGTACTGAAATAATTGATTTTCCTTGTTAGTTTTTCCGTGTGTGTGTTAAAATGAGATTTAAGTTTTTTACAAATGATTTCTCTTAAGGTGAGTAGCTTAAACCAAAAGATCTCTTGGTTTTCTTTGGTTTCATTTATAAAGCTTATACTCTTTTTTTTGTTCTCTTTTTATTCTCTTCATTATTCCCTTGATGTTTCTTAAGCTGTTCATTAACCTTCATTAATTAGAAAGGAGCTGGCACTAATTCTTATAATGAATTAGCTGGCAATGACTTAAAAGGTGTTACCTTGCCGGTGCTTTGTACATTTTCATAGGGAGCCTTCTAAAACTAGATGTTTTCTGTAATCCAAATGAACAAATCTTTGGTAAAATTTTTGGCACAGGAAAATTACAAGGAAGTTATTTTTGGATAGAGGATTTTGGAGTAGTAAGGTGTGTATAGCTGCTTAGTCTCTTTGTAAAGGTGGGAAGGATGAACTAACAACACTTAACTGTCAAGTGCAGACAGTCTGTTAACTGCAGGTGCTGTGTTGGCATTTTATATGCATTCTATCTAGGTCATCCCTGCTTAATAGATTAATGCAGATCATTCTACTTGGTATTTATAATTTGCTTTAGTTACCTGCTCACTAAGCAACAGTTTGGGAAAGAATCTGAAAGGGTAAAAATTCAAGCCATTCTCTTATTTTTTAGATTGATCTATGCATTCTGTTGTTGGGCCTGAAACTTTTTGTGTTGGATTAAGCCTTATTTTAACAAATCTTTATTGAGCACATGTTTTGTAGTCAGGACAGAGATGAATATGATAATTAGCTGCCAAAAACTGGTAATGTGCTGGTAAACTTAGATTAAAATCTACTTTGCCATATAGGATGTTGTAGGTGCTTTGAGAGAGATGTAAAGTTCAGAGTTCAGAGCCCCAGGTTGCCAGAAGCGGAGTCCCAGATACTGAATAACCCTTACTGGTTGTCTGACTCTAGGATTCACAGTTGGAAAAATTGAAGCTCAAAGAAGTGTACTCAAAGAATCAAATGCAGGTCTCATGATTCTTAAGTCCCTGTTCTTTCCCCTGTGTGATGATACAGACAAGAGTGTCTACAAAGGGAAAATTGATGGAGCAGGTAGAGAGGGAGGAATGTGCTGTCATACCTTTCTAGACCATTTCTGAATTCCAAGAATCAGTAGGCTTTCAGTTTGACTTTCAAGTTATAAAATTTTCAAACTTGCAGAAAAGTACAGAAAGTAACATACCCACCAAACAGATTTGCCAGGTTAGCTACAGAGCTTTGAATATAAAGAAATAGTGACCCCAAGTGGTTAAAGAGTAATGAACATCTTCATTAAAGATCAAACAAATTATAAAACTAATATTTGGAGGAAGGGGGAGTAAATAAGCTTTATCTCCTTAGCAGTTAAGGAAATATAAATAAAAAATTATGAATTACCATTAATCATTCCTATCAAATAAGCATAAATAAAATCTAAAAAATGCTATCCTGGACAGTGGAAAATGCACACTCTTTTAAACACTGCTGGAGGCTGAATAAATGGGTTCATGTTTTTGAGAGACCATACTGACAGTATTTGTGAACCTTTGCAAAAAACATGCTTTGATTTAGTAATTTCATTCCTGGGAATGTAACCTGAGGAAAAAAATCCAAAGGGGGGAAAATGTTAAGGCTACAAAGATTTTTTTAACTAAACACTCCATACATAATATCTGGTTTAACCACCCTGTGAAGAAGGGTTTGTTCTTTATCATTTAGATTTAAAAAAAAAACTTTGGCTCAACAGTGTTAGGTAATTTGTTCTTATTGGGACTGGAATTTGAATCCAGAAATATAAAGGTCCCAACCAATCATATCTTACTGCTTTCTCCTGTTATTCAACTATAGAAATTATATGTACATAGCAAGGTACACATTGGGAAAGTCCATAGAGAGAGCACATGCAAAATTTGGTTAGGTGAAATTATAGATGAGTGGTGATCATCATTTTGGGGCAGTAATATTAATGTCACAAGATATGGGTAAATGTGAATGTGTGTCAGAAGGGGGGAGAACAAGTGAAAAATGCAAGGGCAGTGGGGTGGGATGGGGTTGAAAAAAACCAAGAGAAATAGTTACACACTCAAAACTCAGATGAAGTGGAGATGAAGAGGAGATAAAATTAAGGAATATTATGAATAGATAGTGGAAGACTTGTGCCTTTAGAGATTATAGAGAAAGAACAGGGCAAAGCCATGGACTCCCACCAGCATGGGAGAACTGACTAGGTCCCAGAAAGGGATATGTTGGGTAGAGTTCCTTGGATGTGGATAAATAGAAAAATTCCCCTTGGGCCCTAGCAGTCTGCTAATCTGGCTGGTTTTTTATTAATATTAGAAATCTAGCTTATCTTAGATTTATTTTTATACTCCTTTATTTGTTCTTTTTATTTTTCTTTCAAAGTAATTTTTGAATAAAAGAAAATTAAAGTCTATTCTGGTCTTTCTGACCACAGAGGAAATGGAGTTTTCTTTATCATTCTTTAGGATAGGTAGGAAGACTAACATGGAAATAGAACCTATGAAGGGCCAGAGTTTATAAAGGTGAAAAAATGAGCAACCCAGAGAGTCAAGGACAGAGAAGTAGAGTGTGTGAAGTTTCACTGTGCTAAGAGTGTTTCCTTATAGAGGAAATACACTTGGATACAAAAGAAACTGTTAGAGTTACAGGATTTATCTGTACATGTTCACACTTATGCTGTAACCTCTTTTTTTGTAGATTGAAGAATGTGTGGTATGCTCTGACAAGAAAGCAGCTGTTCTTTTTCAACCTTGTGGACACATGTGTGCTTGTGAGAGTAAGTAGCCTGTACAGAACTTCCTTGGTGTCTTTATAGAACTAGAAAATGAAACAAAGTATAGCTTTGAGGTTTTGTTTTGTTTTGCTTTTTTTTTTTTTAGATATATAACCCATGAGCAAAAACATTGGTCAGCCTTTCTAGTACCTTCCATCTCTTCCTCGGTACTATGTACAATGTCACCTATGTCCCTCCTTGCTCTGAGGTTAGAGAAGGCAGAACAAGCTATGTTCTACCAGCTCACATTTTGATTTCATTTGTATCAGCACAAAATGATCTCTTATCACACACAATAGAAATTTATTTCCAAAAATGAATTTTGAAACATTTAGTCTAGGGCTTTTCACATATAAAATTGGCACATCTTCATTTGTCTTCACCTTAATATTGTCTCTCCTGCATACTTTTTTCCCCCACTACTGAATCACCCACAGCAACTATTTGGGGCTATACTGTCTGGCCTTCTTAACCTTTCTTAGTCGTTATGTTAAAAGAGCTGTTTTGGAGGATATATTGAAAGTTCATGATGTTTTAAAATATCTTTTAAACATACTATCTCAGAGTCCCTTCCTTTTTATATCCCCCTCTTGTTCTTTTCAAATTCATGCACTGTTCAACATTCTCCTCTTCCCTTTGCTGGTTTCATTTGTCAGTGAAGGATTTTAAACAAGTTTAACAACTTACACTTTACTTAAATGAGCTCAAAGTAAAGCATGGTGTTTTCTATTATAAAATAGTTTATAGTCAATAGGTATTGATTTTCAGTGTAATGTTTAAGTAATACACAGATTATATGATAGATTAATTTCATTGACATAGATTTGTTTTAAACCTTGGTGGTTTTTTTCATTCTGATAGGCAGCTCATTAACTAAATAAAGGATCAAGGTTTCCTCCTATAACATTCTGCCTCAAGTAATTGGTTTTGTTTTCCAAAGACTAGTATAATGGCTGTTATCAACTGTCAGAGGGCTTGTGGAAAGAGATTTCTGTCTTAAGTAAAAAGAGCTCAGGTTACTTAAGTTTTCATAGTCTAGGGGCTAGCAAACTTTTTCTGTAAAGGGTCAAATCATATTTTTGACTCTATAGGCCACATGGTTTCTGTAGTAAGTACTTAACTCTTTCCTATTGCTCAACTCTGCCATTGTAGTGCAAAAACAACCATAGACAGCATGTAAATAAATAGGCGGGATTGTTATTCCTTAAAATTTTATTTATAAAAACAGGGACCTGGTTGGGTTTGGCCTGTAGGCTGTAGTTTACTGACCCATGTGATAGAACAAAGTGATACCTACAGAAGAGATTTTGAAAGCTGGTTATAATGAGTAGTTGATAATACAGATTCTCAGGCCTTATTGTGGTGTTTTCCCCAGGAGTTTCCCAACGTTCTTACATTGTCTTTGTATTCAGATGTAACAAGTGTAACAGCTAACTTTTATAACAAGAGGAATAGCTAACTTTTATTAAGTTCTTGACTGGTACCAGACATTTTAATTTCTTTTAGAATACTTCCTCACTTATCTTCACAACAACCCTAAGAAGTAGATTGTTTTCTCCATTTTACAGACAAATTGTTAAACATTTATTTGCTAGGGAAGATGAAATTGAGGTGGAAAATGCCCCTCTTTCAAGGAATGGTGGAGCAGTCCATATCCCAGTAATGTTAAACAGAGTATTGAAGCCTTGAAGAGTGTAAATGCCTTGACAGACCAGAGGAAGGAGAGACTGTATCCATTTTGGGGGGGAGTAAGAAAGATTTTGTAGAAACAGTGTAACAGTCTAACTTAAAAGAATTTCAAATAATTGTTACATATCAAATTAATTAATTAGTTTAATCCACTAAATTTAAGGAAAAAATGTGCTCTCAGATTGAAGACAAATCCCAAACCAGATTTCTATTAGCATTTGCTCCTACCTAGTGCATCGTGCATAGGCCAGCATCAGACCCAGCTCTGTCTGGGCCTTGACATGAGATTGGTCTTGATAATCCTTCTCTGTCCACCAGTGCAAGCACCATTAGGAGCGTATGCCCCATCTTGTCTACATAAATTATCCCTGGATACCTTTCACAATTTTCCTGGGTTTTTTTTGTCCCCCCTGTTTTTGAGACGATAAAGACACTTGGTACATAGACTAAGATATGGAGTATACGTTCATAATACATGCTAATGAGAAAGGATATATTGCAGGATGTTATTTTGTAATTAGTTAATAACTTTAGATGTAGAATTAACAATCCACAACCTGTAATTTTGCCTAGGTATTTCCTCTTGGGATGGGAGAGCATTTCTCTGATACATAACATTAGAAAGTCCATTATGATATATTTTTGATATTTTCATGGCTACTACATTAAACAAGTAGTTACTAAACAATTCCATAATAAATGACATCAATTTGATAGAGAAGGAAGAGAATTGTTCAACATATTTTAGGAATTTTAGAGACAAACTGTTTACAATAGAAAGTACATTTAGAAAATTATGTGAGCAACCTTATAATTCTATATTAGTTAAAACTTATAAAAAGTATCTTCCTTCTTTATTCTCAAGCCTTAAGATCTTGAAGTATTTTTTATTTTAAAAAAAAAGGGGGCCCTACTAAAAAGGAGAACTATAGACCAATTTCCATGATGAACATGGATGCAAAAATCCTCAACAAGGTATTAGCCAACCGGATCCAACAATACATTAAAAAAATTATTCATCACGACCAAGTGCGACTTATACCTGGGATGCAGGGCTGGTTCAATATCTGCAAAACAATTAACATGATTCATCACATCAATAAAAGAAAGGACAAGAACCATATGACCCTGTCAACAGATGCAGAGAAAGCATTTGACAAAATACAGAATCCTTTCTTGATAAAAACCCTCAAGAAAGTAGGGATAGAAGGATCATACCTCGAGATCATAAAAGCCATATATGAATGACCCAACGCTAATATCATCCTCAACTGGGAAAAACTGAGAGCTTTCCCCCTAAGGTCAGGAACAAGACAGGGATGTCCACTCTCGCCACTTTTGTTCAACATAGGATTGGAAGTCTTAGCCTCTGCAATCACACAACACAAAGAAAAGGCATCCAGATCAGCCAGGAGGAGGTCAAACTTTCACTCTTTGCAGATGACGTGATACTCTATATGGAAAACCCAAAAGATTCCACCAGAACACTGCTAGAACTGATTCATGAATTCAGCATAGTTGCAGGTTATAAAATCAATGCACAGAAATTGGTTGCATTCCTATACACCCAACAATGGAGCGACAGGAAGAGAAATCAAGGAATTGATCCCATTTACAGTTGCACCAAAAACCATAAGATACCTAGGAATAAATCTAACCAAAGAGGTGAAAAATCTATACACTGAAAACTATAGAAAGCTTACAAAAGGAATTGAAGAAGACACAAAAAAAATGGAAAAAGATTCCATGCTCTTGAATAGTAAGAACAAATATTGTTAAAATGTCGATACTACCCAAAGCAATCTACATATTCAGTGCAATCCCTATCAACATGACACCATCATTCTTCACAGAGCTAGAACAAATAATCCTAACATTTGTATGGAACCAGAAAAGACCCCGAATAGCCAAAGTGATCTTGAAAAAGAAAACCAAAGCAGGAGGCATCACAATCCCAGACTTCAATCTGTATTACAAAGCTATAATCACCAAGACAGTATGGTACTGACACAAGAAGAGACACTCAGATCAATGGAACAGAATAGAGAACCCAGAAATGGACCCACAAACGTATGGCCAACTAATCTTTGACAAAGCAGGAAAGAATATCCAATGGAAATAAAGACAGTCTCTTCAGCAACTGGTGCTGGGAAAACTGGACAGCAACATGCAGAAGCAACCTGGACAGCAACCTGGACCACTTTCTTATACCAAACACAAAAATAAAATGGATGAAAGACCTCAATGTAAGACAGGAAGCCATCGAAATCCTCGAGGAGAAAGCAGGCAAAAACCTCTTTGATCTTGGCCGCAGCAACTTCTTACTCAACACATCTCCGGAGGCAAGGGAAACAAAAGCAAAAATGAACTACTGGGACCTCATCAAAATAAAAAGCTTTTGCACAGTGAAGGAAACAGTCAGCAAAACTAAAAGGCAACCGATAGAATGGGAGAAGATATTTGCAAACAACATATCAGATAAAGGGTTAGTATTGAAAATCTATAAAGAACTTATCAAACTGAACACCCAAAAAACAAATAATCCAGTGAAGAAATGGGCAGAAGACATGAATACACACTTCTCCAAAGAAGACATCCAGATGGCCAACTGACAGATGAAAAAATGCTCCATATCACTCATCATCAGGGAAATACAAATCAAAGCCACAATGAGATACCACCTCACACCTGTCAGAATGGCTAACATTAACAACTCAGGCAACAACAGATGTTGGCAAAGATGCGGAGAAAGAGGGACACTTTTGCTTTGTTGATGGGACTGCAAGCTGGTGCAGCCACTCTGGAAAACAGTATGGAGGTTCCTCAAAAAACTAAAAGTAGAACTACCCTACAACCCAGCAATTGCACTACTAGGTATTTATCCAAGAAATACAGGTGTGCTGTTTCGAAGGGACACATGCACCCCCATGTTTATAGGGGCACTATCAACAATAGCCAAAGTATGGAAAGAGCCCAAATGTCCATCGATGGATGAATGGATAAAGAAGATGTGGTATATATATTCAATGGAGTATTACTCGGCAATCAAAAAGAATGAAATCTTGCCATTTGCAACTACGTGGATGGAACTGGAGGATATTATGCTAAGTGAAATTAGAGAAAGACAAATATCATATGACTTTACTGATATGAGGACTTTAAGAGACAAAACAGATGAACATAAGGGAAGGGAAACAATATAAAAACAGGGAGGGGGATAAAACAGAAGAGACTCATAAATATGGAGAACAAACTAGGGATTACTGGAGGGGTTGTGGGAGGGAGGATGGGCTAAATGGGTAAGGGGTACTAAGGAATCTACTCCTGAAATCATTGTTTCACTATATGCTAACTAACTTGGATGTAAATTAAAAAAAAATAAAATTAAGTATTATGTTGAAAAAAAAAAAACTAGCTAGGGCACAAGGCATGAAAAAAATAAAAAATGAAAAAAAAATAAAAGGTATACATATTGAAAAGGGATAAATAAAATTGTGCTTATTTGCAGGTGGAAAAAAAAAGGGGGGGGGTGACTGGGTGGTTCAGTCTGTTGAACGTCTGTCTGACTCTTGATTTCAGCTCTGGTCATGATCTCACAGTCGTGAGATTAAGCCCCACTTTGGGATTCTGACAGTGCAGAGAGCCTGCTTAGGATTTTCTCTCTCTTTCTCTCTCTCTCTCTGCCCTGCCCCTGCTCACACATGCCCTCTCTCTCTCTCTCTCTCTCAAAAAAAAAAAAAAACAAAACAGTTAAAAACCCAGAAAAACAACTTTGACAATTTATTCTAATATATTACTAGAAAATGTCATTATTTTCATGACAAGGGGCGCTCTCTTCTAGAGGCTGCCTTTAGAGAATATACATTTGTAAGATGGTAACATTTTAAGAAGATAGAATTGTGTATTCATAGAACTTGTTTAATGTTTCTCTTAATGTGAAATTTAAATTTTTTTAAAGTTTATTTATTTTTGAGAGAGGGAGAGAATGTACGTGAGCAGGGGAGGGGCAGAGAGAGGGAGACGCAGAATCGAAGCAGGCTCCAGGCTCTGAGCTGTCAGCACAGAGCCCTACGTGGGGCTCGAACCCACAAACCGCAAGATCATGACCTGAGCCGACATCAGAAGCTTAACTGACTGAGCCACCCAGGTGCCCCATCTTAGTGTGAAATTTAAAAATGAACAAAAAAGGCCAACCCTCTTATCATGTTGTCTCTTGTAAGAAGTATCCTATTGCTGTTTTCCAGACTGTGCTAGCCTGATGAAGAAGTGTGTGCAGTGCCGAGCAGTAGTTGAACGAAGAGTGCCTTTCATTATGTGTTGTGGAGGGAAAAGTTCAGAAGATGCCACTGATGACATCTGTAAGTGTATTTTTCTTACTTTGCTGTCTTGTTGGGACTTTCATGAACATCTCTTCTCATGTGTAGTAGAGTGTCGGCTTGTGAAGCACAAGGTACGTGACCTCAGTCTACAGAGGAACAGATGGGGTTTTGTTCTTATTACAGGAAACTTGAGATTGTATTTTTCTAGCTTGCAGTATGATTATAGAACTTTGAGCATTTGTTTTTTAAGAAACCTCCATGTGTAATATAAAGAAAATTGTGTTCTTGCTTAGAGAAAATTTGCTTTTTTTTAACATTAAATTTAGAGTATCTTGGTGAATTAGCATATTACAAATTATTTTTTCAGTTATATAAGTGTTAACATCTCATTCTTGGGTGTAGCAGATTTCACCTAGTGCATGTCAGTATTTTATAGAATAGCATTTATTCGGGACAGAGTAACTGTAGATAAACTGAAATGTAACTCAGTAAAGAAGTGGAAAGATGAAAAATTATTTACTTTCAACCTTTTAAAATTTTTTTTTAATTTATTTTTTTATATATAATTTATTGTCAAATTGGTTTCCATACAACACCCAGTGCTCATCCCAACAGGTGCCCTCTTCAGTGCCCATCACCCACTTTCCCCTCTCCCCCACACCCCATCAACCCTCAGTTTATTCTCAGTTTTTAAGAGTCTCTTATGGTTTGCCTCCTTCCCTCTCTGTAACTATTTTTTTCCCCTTCCCCTCCCCAATGGTCTTCTGTTAAGTTTCTCAGGATCCACATAAGAGTGAACATACAGTATCTTTCTCTCTATGACTTATTTCACTTAGCATAACACTCTCCAGTTCCATCCACGTTGCTACAAAAGGCCATATTTCATTCTTTCTCATTGCCAAGTAGTATTCCATTGTATATATAAACCACATCTTCTTTATCCATTCATCAGTTGATGGACATTTGGGCTCTTTGCATAATTTGACTGTTGTTGAGAGTGCTGCTATAAACATTGGGGTACAAGTGCCCCTATGCATCAGCACTCCTGTATCCCTTGGGTAAGTTCCTAGCAGTGCTATTGCTTGGTCATAGGGTAGATCTATTTTTAATTTTTTTGAGGAGCCTCCACACTGTTTTCCAGAGTGGCTGCACCAGTTTGCATTCCCACCAACAGTGCAAGAGGGTTCCCATTTCTCCGCATCCTCTCCAGCACTTTTCTTTTTTTTTTTTTTTTTAAAGTTTATTTATTTATTATGAGACAGACAGAGACAGTGTGAGTGGGGGAGGGGAAGAGAGAGGGAAAGAGAGAGAATTCCAAGCGGGCTCCACACTGCCAGCATAGAGCCCAATGTGGGGGCTCAAACCCACGAAACATCGAGATCATTACCTGAGCTGAAACCAAGAGTCAGAACCTCAACTGACTGAGCCACCCAGGTGCCCCCTACTTTCAACCTTTTCAGTACTATAGCTGTATAAAAATATTTTTCATTTTGCACTAGATAGAAGCTTGGAATGGTACCTTTGATTTCTTTGTTCTGTGTATGCACGAGGAAGAACATTAGTGTAGCCAATTCTGCTCAGGGCTCTTTGTCTTTATCACTGATAGAGCAGAATTAAAATCCCAGAAACAAGTTAACTGGAGTAAAAGAGTAAAAGTCTAAAGAGTAGGAAAAGTGCAATAAAAAATTTCCCTCCAGGGGCGCCTGGGTGCCTCATTCAGTTAAAGGTTTAACTCTTGATTTCGGCTCAGGTCATGATCTCAGGGTTGTGAGACTGAGCCCCACATCAGGCTCCACACTGGGCGTGCAGCCTACTTGAATTTTCTCTCTCCCTCTGCCCCTCCTCCGCTTGTTCTCTCCCTCTCTCTCCCTCTCTCAAAAAAAAAAAAAAAAAAAACAAAAAACAAACTCCCTCCGTTTAGTAGACCCACTGATCACATCTTTTCTTTCATGGAATTCCTCATCTCCAATCAGTAACAAGGAGGGCTGGGAAGAAAGGAAGGAGGTTAGGTTTTTGTGTGTTCTCCTAAACATCATCTAAGAGACTTTATAATTATTGCTGCCCAAACTGGCTAAAGTGCTGTGCTGCCTCCCATCTTGGCTTTGTAAAATGCAGGAACAGAGAAAAGAAGCATAGAATGTGTTTGTGAGCTTGCCAAAGGAAGCAGGTAGAAGAGCCTCGGAGAACTCAAAAGTCTGTGTGTAGTTTGTTGTCTAGCTGAGTTAAATAGAATTAGAGAATAATGTGCAAACCTGTTTCTTTTTAAAGATTATAAATGAAGGAGTATAACGTGAATGTCACTACTGTATTGGTTGTCCATGAGTGAAAAAAAATTTTAAGGGGATTCTAGTAATAGTCTGGTTTTTAATAAAGTAGTAATAATTTTAGAAATAAAAAAAATCATTGCTATGTCAAAACAGTCATAACATTAAAATATTTTATTTGTATTATAGCAAGTGGAAATATTCCTGTGTTACAAAAGGACAAGGATAATACCAATGTCAATGCAGATGTGCAAAAGTTGCAACAGCAGTTACAGGACATTAAGGAGCAGGTAATGATGATCTCTTCATGGTAAATGATGATTCTAAGGATGGCATTTAATATTCTTCTATAAAGCTGTTGGTGTTTTACATAGTAAGTAGGATTCACATTAGCGTATCATGTATAGTATTTGAATAGTTTGTAAAAGGTAGTATGATTAAAAGATTTAATCAGGCCTTTTCCAAAATAAGAAACAAACAGATGACCAGTAATGCTCAACCAGACTAGTAATCAAGAAATGAAAATTGGGGTGCCTGGCTGGCTTAGTCAGTAGAGCATGTGACTCTTGATCTTGGGGTTGTGAGTTCAGGCCCCACTTTGGGCATAGAGCTTACATTAAAAAAAGAAGAGGAGGAAGTAGAAGAAAGGAAAATTACAGAAAAGAAAACTACAGTGAGGTCCCTGTCTCCCTACCAGACTGAGTAGAAAACTCTGTGTTAGAAATTGTCAGTATAGGGGCACCTGGGAGTCTCAGTCAGTTAAGCGAATGACTCTTGATCTCAGCTCTGGCCTCGAGCTCACAGTTGTAAGTTAAAGCCCTGTGTTGGATTTCACACTGGGAGTGAAGCCTACTTAAAAAAAAAGAAAAAGAAAGAAATGATCAGTACACAGTATTAGAATACGGGAGTACAAATTAGTAAAAACCCTTTGGAAAAGTTTGTCACTGTAATATTAACTAAGCAGGATATTATTTTGAAGTGCAAATTTGGAAAAAATTGTACAGATGGTGTTTAAAACCAAGGGTAGTGGTTTTCTTGGCTGGGATGGCTGCAAGGTGGGGCACAAGGGAAGTTTCTGTATAGAGAGATATAAAGTGCCCATTACGTGCATTTGATCAATTTGTGAACTTTTATCAAATGGTACATTTATGATCTGTGCACATTTCTATATAAGTGTGACTGATACTTCAGTAGAAAGGAAAAATATATATGTTCTCTTTCATTCTCACTCTGTCACGCACACCATAACGGAAAGCAAGGGAAAGATAAATGCAGTATTTAGAATAGTGGGTTTCAGTGATGGGTAGATGGAAAGGATTTGGGAAGATATATGGAGGGGCTTCAAAAGAAAGGGTAGCACTCCATGCTTTAAGCTGGGTGGTGGTTTATATTGTTCTTTATATCTTATACATACCAACAGAGGTCCTCTCTTATCTACTCAGTATTTCATAGCAGCAACAGTAAAATAAAGAAGCTAGTTAAAACTTGTTACATATATGGTAAGTAAGAAAGTCTGCTTTTTTCCCTTCCCACCTTATCATTTGACCCAGCAATTAAATCTGATTCAAAAGATTGAGAAGCATAGGGTGTTATTTCTTTAGTTTGGGTATCACATCAGTGTTGCCATGCAGTTGTTAGTCATCACTTGTCTTTTCTACCTGAGTTTATAAGTAATATAGTCAATAAATAGGATAACTAATGACCCTTGTGATAGAGTAATATAGTAGATAGTTATTAAAGAATTAAGCATATGTATTTATTAGGAATTTAAGCACCCATCTGAAAAGATTAAAACTCTATGACTTGGCTAGTTTTTGTTTCGAAATCTAGTACCTAGTAATACTTGTTATATGGTGACTAAGTAAAGATAAACATGGATTTACCAGTTCTTATGTAGCAACATAAAAATAGGAACATATTTAGCTCATTCTAATATAAAATAGAATGTTTCAAAAATCTTTTAAAGCTCCGGGGCACCTGGGAGGCTCAGTCGCTTAAGTGTCTGACTTCACAGGTCATGACCTCACGGTTTGTGAGTTCGAGCCCCATGTTAGGCTCTGTGCTGACAGCTCAGAGCCTGGAGCTGCTTCGGGTTCTGTGTCTCCCTCTCTCTCTGCCCCTTCCCTGCTCACTCTCTGTCTCTCAAAAATAAACATTAAAAAAAAATTTTTTTAAATCTTAAAGCTCCTTAGCATCTCATTTTCTTTCCCATAAGACCCTTATAGAAAGGTAAAACTGATTTTTGAACAAGTCTTCTCTGAAAAGCATTTCATCTCCTATTTGTGAATTAAAATTAATTGTGAATAATGATAATTTTGAACCCTATTATGGGTCCTGAAAAAATAATTCAGCTTAGGGCGCCTGGATGGCTCAGTCAGTTAAGCATTCCACTCTTGGTTTTGGCTCAGGTCATGATCTCACAGTTTCGTGAGTACGAGCCCCAAGTGGGGCTCTGTGCTGGCAGCATGGGGCCCACTTGGGATTCTCCCTCTCTCTCTGCTCCTCCCCCACTCATTCTGCCTCTGTCTCTCTCAAATAAACTCAAAATAAATAAATAAATAATCCAGCTCTACTTTTATCCCAAGTTCAGCACTCCAAAGAAGTTTCTTCCCCCTTAAATAATACTCATGACCACATTTCATCACAAAAATATATTTAAACAGTTATAACAAAATTCATTCTGAGGACTGATGGGATTTCTTGCAGGGACCTTGGTCCTTGACTTTTGTTAAGGTAACCAAGACAAAGCATCTGAATAACTCTTTTTAAAATTTAAATCTCCAATCTTTCTCTTACCCCGGTGTAATTTCACGTGCTATTAAGAATATATTAATCTCAAAGTAACCGAAGTTACTAATTGACTGCATAGAACTCTTGAAAATTTAATGGGAAAGAAACCATTTTAATGGTACTAAAAGGCTGGTTTGGCTTTTTAATTTTTTTTTTTTTTTTTTATGTTTCTATTTATTTTTGAGACAGAGACAGAGCATGAGCAGGGGAGGGACAGAGAGAGAGGGAGACAGAATCTGAAGCAGGCTCCAGGCTCTGAGCTGTCAGCACAGAGCCCAATGCGGGGCTTGAACTCACAGACTGTGAGATCATGACTTGAGCCGAAGTCGGAAGCTTAACCGACTGAGCCACCCAGGCGCCCCTGGTTTGGCTTTTTAAAATAAAAAAGTATATACAATTTTCTACAGCTTTGTCTCTCAAGCTTTAAGGTAGATACATGTGAAAATTTACTTTGGAAGGGTGGGGCTAACAATTAGATTTGTAGTTCCTTCCCCCTCCCTGCCACAGTGATCATTGTCAAAGTTGATCATTACATTTTCGTATAGGCCTTAGGCCTAGTTTATTAATCTAGAAATTCTTCTTGATTATGTCATTTCTATGTTATTTAGGATACTTTTCCATGGATACTTTTCCCAAATAACATAGAAATGACTTCATAACATGAAGTATTGTGGTATAGTGAGGTAAAAAATGTTTTTCTGAAAATAAAATGTAAAATGTGTTTTTGTGAAAAATTATGTGATTTCCTAGAGTGTTTTCACCAAAGTATACCTAACGTACTTCTAAATTTTTCTGAGTTCATGAAGTTACATTTGTTAATGTGTAAGTAAGGCTAATTGTTTTTAATTGAAGGGGATCTACATTAATAGTAATCCAGTGAAGGATATTTCAAAGCAAGAGCTCTGGGGCCACATGATCCAGTTTACATTATGGCCTGTGGTGGGGAGGTGTTTAGCCCCACAAAGCCCCAGTTTGCTTGTTTTTAAAGTGATAGTGATAATAGGGCTGAGATACTATCATAGTGTGTGGCATGTGTCTTTAGGGACATCTGTACACTGCTCCCCCTCCCCCATAGGCCTGATGTATTGTGTTACTTTCATACAAGAACAGCATAGTACACAGAGTTGGGGAATCTGAATGAGACTGAATGGGGCTATTTTTCATTCATTTCCTGTTAGATTTTGACATTTGCATTTTTTGTTTTATATAGTATTTATTTAATGAAGTGTCTTTTATACATGACAGTACAACTGATATTTCTATTTTATATAAAGGGATAACTTTAACTATTTAAAAATTTTTAAGTTAAAAAAAATTTCTTGAACATTTTAAAGCAACAAAAGATTAAAACAACAAAAGAAAATGTTACAAAGTTGTTATATGTTACAATGTCAAAATATAAAATGTCTTAGCATTTATTACCTTGTTATCTCCCATTCCAGACCATGTGCCCTGTATGTTTGGATCGTCTGAAGAATATGATTTTCCTCTGTGGCCATGGAACGTGCCAGCTCTGTGGAGACCGAATGAGTGAATGTCCTATTTGTCGCAAGGCTATTGAGCGAAGGATTCTTTTGTATTAATTAAGAAACTCAGTGTGTTTTGTCAGCTAAAGTATTTGGTCATGAGCTCTTAGTGAAGCTGTTAAGCTAGTTGGACATTCTAATGAACTAATTTTTAATATCATAGTTTCTTTCCTAGAGTGTAATTAGACTGTAAATGTATCAGAACAGAAGAAAAAAAAAAAAACCTTTATACGACAGTGTTTGAAGTTGTGGTTTTTGTTTTTGTTTCTTTTAATTTGAAACATCAAATCCATATAATTCATAGGTAATTTACTTGTCACTTCTAAGGGGAAAGTCCTTTAAGAATGTCCTGTTATTTTTGTTTTTATTGCATTTTTCTTATAGTTTGTAAATTTGTTAGACCTCAAGAAATGTAGCTCCTTATGATCAGCTGTCCTTCAGTTTATTGTGATTTTACACAGTTGACACAGGTACTCAGAAAAGTCATGCATCAAGTGAACAGGGCAAGTCAAACCATTATGCCGCATATATTAAACGACAAAATTATAATACGAGTTTTACATAGTTAATATTGAAGATAAGATAATCTGAAGAGAGGATTATCTTTTTAAGATAAAAAGTTATGCAAATGATTGTTTCTGAATTCTTAGAGTAAATGGAAGCATGGAATGAGAGAGTAGTGACTTTGCATTTAGCTTAATTTATAGACTTAAAAAGAAAATTGTTAAACTTGAATCAAATTGCCAGTTTCAGAATGATTGACATGAAAAGGAAGAATAAGCAGTCACAGTGGGGAACTGAGGTGGGGGAAAGTGGCCAATGAAAGAGTACCTTTTAACTGACCATTAACAGTTGCCTTTCCTGTATTAATTTTTACACTGTTCTGTTTAACCAGCCTTTAAAAAAAAAGTCTATGAAAAGTGTACCTCAGTTTTCCCTGTGGTCACTTATCCAGGCTTGACCTGACCGGTGAAATGATACTGCCCTATTTGGGCTCTGAGGTTGCATGTTGCTTTTCTCATGTACTGAGTAGTACCCCAGTGATCTGAGAAGGGTAGTGCATTGTCTCAAGGCAACAGTCTTTTTTTTGTCCCTGTTGATTCTGACAGTGTTACTGGTTCTACCTACATCGTAAGCCCTCCTTCCATTTTCTTTCAGTTGCTAAGACTTGTTATAAAGAAAACACTCTATATCTACAAATGAGGATATTATTTAAATTGCCAACAGTATCCAAGACATAGTAAGTAACCTAATAATAAATACTTTAGAAAGAGTGACCAGGACATTTACAGAAATATGTCTGATTATCTGCAGTTTTTCCTTTAACTCAAACTTTTGATTCTAGAGCATCTAATAATTTTCTGCCCTTTGAATGAGTAATGTTACTCTGTCTAGGATGAATATACATATAAATAAGTGTTTTGAGGTCATTGCTGCTAGATTATAAAAATATCACCTGTTTACAATGGTGTCTACTATATACTGTGTATAAGCTTACTCCTAAGGATAGTTATCTTGTAGCTTTTTCTTTTCTTTTTTTCTTTTGATTCTGGTTATTCCTTCCTTCCTTCCTTCTTGCCTGCCTGCCTGCCTTCCCTCCCTCCTTTCTTCTCTTTCTTTCTTTTTCTTTCATTTCGGCAACTAAATTTAAGAATATTCCTGGCAATTTAATGGCTGCTGCTTTTGCAAGTCCTGGTGAAAACAGTGGTGAGCTTTGCTGGCTGATTTTGTAGTTTTGGTGATTCTGTATCTGTGTTTAGCTAAATAATTTAGCATTTAGAATAGTAAAATTTTTATAAGTTTTGAATTTGAAAATTTGTATGGATTCAGTTATCTAATAAAGGGCCACTGAGGCTATTTTTTTAAGCCATATTTCAAAGTTATAAAAAGAGCATCTGACATGATGTCACATAAAGAAACAGATTTATTTTCTTTCAGATTTGAAAATAGCAACAGTCAGGATTTTTTCCTTCCATGCCATAGGCTGCCCATCTCTTTTCCACTAGGTCAGCTGGAGAGGAGGGAACACCTGGCTGACTCATGCACAGTTTGGCCAGCCAGTGAATTCTGTCCAGAGCTCTACTTACATCTTTTTTGTCTTTTGAGCTTGCTGTTCTTAAACTTACATCCCTAAAGGGCAATTTCATTTTCCAGACTAGTTTATTTCTTCTAAATTAAAAATACAATAACATAAACTATTACAAAAGTCATATAAGGTCACTGTGATTATAGTGTTGTGTGTTTGTGCATTTTCTATATTTGTACCACTCTGAAATTTGTTTAATGAATAGAAAACGTTTCTCTCTTCATGTTTTCAAGCACCTGAAAAATTATTTTAAATTTGTTTCGTGCTTGTGAGCAAGAATAAGGTTAAGAATAGAGTTGTTTAAGTGACTATCTTCTAACTCTGAAATTGCTACCTCTTATGTGTCTCTCAGCAGTACTTTCCCAATTAGGTATGTTTCCTTCTCATCAGCTCGTCATCTTGTGCCTCAGAAGAGCTTTTACTTTTCCTAGAATCATTTAAAAAAACACAGCAGACATTCATTCAAAAATGTATTTATTGGGCCTCAGGGGCTAGATATACAACATTGAAAAATGGTCAGCATTTAGCACACACTGAGTCTATCATGCAGCAGTTGTACATTTGAAGAACTCTGTAGTCAAGAAGGGATCCAAAGGTACTGGTAACATTTCTTCCTAATGTTTCAGAAGAGTTGTCATAAAGTAGCATTTGGATTCCCTCTCTGTATTCCCTTACTCCTACCACATTTTCTCCTTTACTCTAAGATTGTCAGCCTTGTTGCCCAAAACACACACACAACTTACCAGATGGTGCTATTCTAGTCATTTTTGTTCACATAATTTAACATTCTTACTGCTTATATTACTAACGTATTGAATTTTTCTGGGAGCAAGAAGGTTTTTCAAGTGAAGATCACTTTGTATTAGTGTAGGGTATGATATTAGACAGTGTTTAGCTGACCAAATCATGTTTGGACAAAGTGTTTGTAATTTTAAACATTGCAAATTGGCCAGCTAGTTACTGAGACATAACATTAATTGATAATATTGAAAATAGCATTCTTAAATTTGTATCTTTGATGGCTTTAGCCTGTAGGAACTAAATTTTAGCATGTTGAAATGCATGCTGCTTAAGACTAGTCCAACTCAAATGTATAAACTTGCTGGGTCATTTTTACATAGTAGAAATACACAATCTTGTTATGTATTGCCCAGTTGCTGTCCTTTGTTTATTATGAATTTTGGACCCTTAGTGATGGGGTAGGATAGGAAGACAGTAAGGAGTTGCAAGCAAGCAAGCAAGCAAGAAAAGTCAGTATCTGAGGTTAGAGAAAAAGGGTTTAAGAAAGTCGTGTAGATTTCATCAAAGCGGTAAGCAGAGAGAGTGTATTTGATTGAACAATATGAAAAAGGTCTCTTAATCAGTTTTTAGTGTTATTTAATTTACAATTGCTTTGTAAACTATACAGTTTAATACATCTGGCTTTAAAAAAAGGCCAAAGGAAAAGCGCCTATCCTCTCAGAGTGTCTAAAATGTTGTAGTAATAATTTGTGTAAAAATTGAATATTTGGAATAGAATTTTTTTTACATTTTTTTTAATTGTGGTAAAAACACATAACATGAAATTTACCGTCTGCACCATCTTTTAAGTGTACAGGTCAGTAGTGTTAACTATATTCACATTGTTGTTAAACGGCTATCTGGGAGAACTTTCTCACTTGCAGGATTGAAACTCTATACCCATTGAACAATAATTCCCTTTTCTCTTCACCCCCCCCCCAGTGGAATAGCATTATGGTTAAATAGAAATCAAGGAACAACCTTAATTATCTTAATTGTTTGTGTTTGCAAGATTTAAAGTCACGGTTAATACTAAGTTCCTTAAAATTTGAGGGATGACAGAATTTCTTCCCTTCCTCCCAACTGTTATAAATCATAATTGAGTTGATTTTAAATGTCTGTTAATTGGAAGGATTTGTTACTTCATTTGGAGCTGGAGGGGAGAAACACATTTGAAACATTAGAATTAGGTTAGCTCTGAATTTGGGAAGGTAATAGATTTTCACAGACTATGTGTGCCTTGTCGAAAATGTCAGTTGTCTTTAAGTCTCCTTGTAACGGTCTCAAAATTTTTTTTTTTCTCTCAAAAACTCAACCTAATTTTATTTGCTTGAATATTAATGATAGGAATGCATACTGATACTACTTGATAATCATATAATAGCCTTGGAACTTTAACATATATATATATATATCTATAGCAGTATTAATAATCATAGTTGTACTTCTTTAAAACATTAAATTTGAGGAAAAACTATTTAATGATGTCTCATTTGTACATTGCTTTGCTACAATGAGGGGAAAGCCTTTAGATTGAGACTCAGTGTACTGGTAAATGGTTAGTAGTGGATGAAACTAGAACATAAAAATATGAACGAGTTAGGGGAGCTGATGAATTAAAATTGTAAGTTGCTACATCAGCATTTTCTACCTCCTTTTCTGTCAGAGTATTGCTTTTCCAGCTCTTATTCTTATTTGTGACTAAGGCGGAGAGGGGAACCCGAGGTTCAAATTGAGATTATTATTTTGTTGAGGATTGAAGCAAGTAGGTACAGGAAGGGTGACCGGCCACGTCACTTTGGTGCGTAAAATCCATAATTACAGGTTGTAATTGACGTGTACAAAATGTGTGAGAAAGATAATATTACTGGCTGTTTTACTTCTCCTGTGTGGTCTACATGACTTTGTTTCATAAACATGACTTCTTTCCTACACAATGCAAAATGGTCTTGTAATTTTCTATAAAAGAAACAAATATGCCATTTTGTCTGAAATCTATAATTTCAGGAAGCTATTGAAAGTTCTGACTCAGGGCTTTGTAACAAGTTTAAGCAATTGTTAATTATATTTTGGAAAATCCATCTACATAATTCTTCAGTGCCTTGAAAGAATTATTAACTTGGCAACACTACTAAAACTTTATAGAAGGCTGTCTTTAGCGTGCGTGTATCATCACACACATTTATACGGCGTATTGCTTAGCTTGTGTGATAGCAATACTGCATGTGTGCTGGCTTTGGGTAATTCTTTAAAGGAGTTTTCTAGATTTGCACTTGATATTTGTTTTTTAAAAAACTGATTATTTATGGCCATGACACTGTTACCAGAAAAATAATTCTGTAAGTCATTATGCAAAGTCATGTATAAGTAGCATCTGGGAAGAAGAGCAAGGGTTCATACAGTTTGCTGTTTTAAAATGAAAAGAGGATCTGTTTGGTAAACACAGATTGTCTTCCCCTCAAATGAAAAAAAGAACTTTTGTTCACGTGATTCGGTTTAAAAAAAAACTTTTTTAAGGGAAATAATGGATTGCATGTTCTTCTTAATGCTAGTCTTATTTAGCCTGAATCCACAAAGTTGTTTTTCTGTTAATTTCAGTATGCTTGTCATTCTAAATACCATATATTCAGTGTGATAGAAAGCAATTTAATCGACGCGTAGCAGTGTTTTTGCTTTGTGTTTTTCCCAGTGTTTTTTAGCTCCCACTTGATTAAAGTCTTGCTCGTGAATAGAGTTTCTGTATGGCAAATGATTCTTGCTTATTATTAGCTTTTGTTAAAAAAAAATGCTTAGCAAGAACTAAGCTTTTAAAAATTAATGCAAACATTTACCATTAATAAAACTTATGATGTAATATCATTCTATAATGCTTTTCTCTGATCTTTTGAAGTATTCTTTATAGAAGTATATATGAATTTTAATTTTTAAGGTATTTGAAGACCTATCTCAATGTATCAAATCTGTTATTGGAAAGGAAATTATCATGTCTTTGAGAAACAAGGACATACATCTCCAACTCAATATAAGACATAGGTGCCCACATCTGGAAGGCTCTCATTGCAGTTGTTTACATTTAAGGTACCTCTATCTACAGGGCCAAAGAAGCTTTTCATATTTTAACACCTCACACTCTTTCAGGATATTGTGAAAGTAGTCTGAATAGGATAAATTTGATAGAAAATAAGTCAGCCAGTCAGGAAGACTCAACTTTTTCTATACAGAGTTTATTCCTTTTCAAAATTCAGATGTAGATTTCATGTTCTAAAGATATACATTTTAAAGCAATGATTTATTTGGCTTTCTTAGTGTTTTGTGACTAAATCAGTAATTTGAATGGTTTGGAGTTATTTTATTTTTCAAGTTAATAGAAGCAGTTATTTGTCATTGAGAGGTTGTCTGGTTCTAGTTCAAAAATTCAGTATGTGTATCTGGAATGTTCAAGAGGAAAACCATCTGAAACAAAATCTTTTAACTGTTTATTTGAAAAAAAAATCTGTATTCCAACTCTAAAATTGTGAATTTATTTTTGGATAACCTCTAACTGTATTTCTGTTGCTGTATAATTAGATATTTCATGGCAATATTTTTTATTAAATTGAAACTGTATAGGTTTTTAAAATAAAGACATTTTAGAAAATCTGATTTATATTTTTTATCATTGATAGTCATTCATCTTTCACAGAAATTCAAATTATTTGTTAGTTTTACAGTGTAGCATTTCCCAAACTTACTGACAGTGAAAACTTTTAAATGGTGCATTACAGAGTAGTGATAGTTTGTAAGATAGAATGAATGCATGGATTAAAGTAGAACACCAGAAGTTATTTCAGATAAGTTAATTGCTGAAGAGCGATCATTTGGCAAATAGGTTTTTTTTCTTTTAAACAAAACTAGTTGATAAACTCATTTTGTTAAATACACACACACACACACACACACACACACACACACACACACACATCCCTTATAAGCATAATATGAGAGGATAAGACAAGATCCAGAACAGAGGCCATTGATCACTGAGTCGGTGACATATCAATGAGACTGTTAGGTAATGCTGCCTCTGCATTAATGCTCTAATCAAATGTGTGTATTCATGCTTTAGGTACCTTATTTATATCAGGTCCTTGCATTCTCAAATATGGCAGCTTTCTGAAAGGCCAATTTTCAAGTCAAATAAACATTCTTTACTTTTCTTATATTTAAGAGTATTACCCTCCTTTCCTGTTCTTTTCTTCCTTCCTACAGAACACCAGTTAACATCTTGAGTGGAACATTGACATACAGATTGGAAAAAGCTTTCACAGGGGATGCTAACCCTGATTTAATTGGGAAATAGGGAAGCAACCAAATAAGAGAGCTCTGACCATGGCCAACCCGTACTGAAAAAAAGACTTGAGATTCAAAAAGTTTATATGCTGTCAGTATACAAGTATAGTACAAGAGTATCATAGTGGTTTCCTATTGCTGCCGGAAAAAAATGACCATGAGTGTAGTGGCTTAAAACAACAGAAACTTATGATCTTACAGTTCTGGAAGCCAGAGATTGGACAGAATACTAGTCAGAAAATCCCAAAGTTTTTGGAGATTAAACAATACACTTCTAAATGACATGGGTCAAAGAAGTCTCAAGAGAAATTATAAAAATGTTTTGAAAATACAACTTGTCAGAATTTGTGGGAGCTCTTACAAAGCAACTTGTAAAATTGACTGTATACATTAGAAAAAGATATAAAATTGTTCATCTAAGTTTCCACTTTAGGAAACTAGAAAAAGAAAAGCAAATTAAATCCAAAGTAACCAGAAGAAATAAGAAAACAAAAATCAGTGAAATTGGAAATAGAAAATCAACAGAGAAAAATCAAAACCAAAAGCTAACTCTTTGCAAATATCAATCAATAAAATTAATAAACCTCTCGCCAGATTATCTAAGAAAAAGAGAAGATACAAATTACTAATATTAGGGGTATTTTTTTAAGCTTATTTATTTTGAGAGAGCACAAGCTGGGGAGGCACAGAGAGAGGAGAGTGAGAGAATCCCAAACAGGGTCAGCGCTGTCAGTACAGAGCCCAACTCAGGGCCCGAACCCACAAAATGGGAGATTGTGACCTGGGCCAAAACCAAGAGTTGGACACTCAGCTGACGGAGCCACCCAGGCGCCCCACAAATTACTAATATTAGGAAGGAAAGATGTGCCATCACTACAAATCCCATGGACATTAAAAGGATAATAACTCAATGCCCACAAACTTGATAAATGAAATGGAACAATTCCTTAAGACAAAATATACCAAAACTCACACAAGGAGAAATAATCTGCATATACCTGTTTCTGTTAAAGAAATTGAAGCATTAATTACCTTTCAAAACAAAAAGCAGCAGGCCCAGATGGATTCACTGGTGAGTTCTACCAAGCATTTAAAAGAGAAATTATACCAACTCTACAATCTCTTCCAGAAAATAGAAGCAGAGCCAACATTACCTTAATTAATTACCAAAGACATTACAAGAAAGGAACACCATAGCCCAATATCTCTCATGAACATAAGATTTAAAAATTTGCAACACAATGTTAGCAAATTGAATCCAATAAAATATAAAAAGAATTACACATTGCTACCAATTGGAATTTATTCCAGGTATACAAGTCTCATTTAACATTCAAAAATTGATGAAATCCATCACATCAATATGCTAGAGGAAAAAGTCACCCTAACAGTAGAATGAGAAAAAGCATTGGACAAAATCCCAATTTGTGATGTAAAAGAAAACGTATGATGAAAAATTTCAGTAAAATAGATTTAGAGAAGAAACTCAATATGATAAAAGAGCTCCTATAAAAATGCTACAGCTAACATCACACTTAATGGTGAGAAACTAGATGCTTTCCCTGTAAAGTTGGGAATGAGGAAAGGATATCGCCTCTTTACCACTCATATTTAGCATTATACTAAAGTCCCAGTGAATACAGCAAGACAAGTAAAGAAAATAAAAGGTATACATGTAGGAAAGGAAAAAGCAAAACTGTATTTGCAGATGATATGATTGTTTATGTAGAAATTGCCAAAGAATTGGCAAGAAAACTTGTGGAACTAAGAAGCAAATGTTGATGTCCATAAAATAACTTGCTGGAATTTTGATTGAAACTTCATTGAATCTATAGATCAATTGGGAAGAACGGACATCTTAACAATATTGAGTCTTTATTAAGATAGAATATCTCTCCATTTATTTAGATTTTTTATTTCTTTGATGAGGGTTTTGTAGTTTTCCTCATATGGTTCTTGTACATATTTTGTTATATAATACATACCCAAGGATTTCAGAGGCTTTGGTTATGTAAATAATATTGTTTTTAATTTCAAATTACGAGTTTTCATTGTTGATATATAAAAAAGCAGTTAATTTTTGTATATTTGTATCTTGTAACCTTGCTATAAACTGATCCTGAAGCTTTTATATGGAAAGACAAAAGACCCAGAATAGCCAACACTATATTGAGGAAGAACAAAGTCATAGAACAAACACTACTTGGTTACAAGGCTTATAATAAAGCTAAAGTTATCAAGACAAGTGTGATACTGGCAAAAGCTTTGTTTCTTGGCCTTTTCAATGGGAAGAGCTAGAAACATTTTTAAGAAAAAAAATATACCATGAGTTCAAACAAACTTCCAATTTGGGACTCCCGGCTATTTATCCTCACTGATCTTATATCTACATCTCTTTTCAACCATTAAAAAATGTATTTTTTTATTGCACAAAAACAATGTTATCACCAACAATATGGCTTCTGAAAACAGTTAAAATTTTTTCTGCAATTGTTATTAGTGTGTATCTCACTAGGGATATTTACTCAAATTACTGTGTTTTTTTAAAGCTAATTTTAAAAAGTGTTTTTATTTATTTTTGAGACAGAGAGAGACAGAGCATGAGCAGGGGAGGGGCAGAGAGAGAGGGAGACACAGAATCGGAAACAGGCTCCAGGCTCTGAGCTGTCAGCACAGAGCCTGACACGGGGCTTGAACTCAAGGACTGTGAGATCATGATCTGAGCTGAAGTCGAACATTTAACCAACTGAGCCACCCAGGCGCCCCTCAAATTACTGTGTTTTTTAAGCCTGCTGGAATAGCTCATTCTGTGTAGTTATGCTGCCAACTGGGTACACAGGTTTACTTTTACTTTTGGATATTAGGAATTGCTTTATTCATTCCTTTATTGAATTTTATTTTAAATTATGTAAAATATGTACACTATTCCAAAGTGAGCTCAACAAAACATTATATATTCAAAGAAGTCTGCCTTCCATCTCTGTCCCTTCCAACCTCCATTCCCCATGTAAATAATATGGTTTATTCTCCATTGTTTTTATCTTAATATTAGGAAATACACACATAGAATATATTGATGCCCTGTTTCTTTTTTAAAACACAAATATGCATACTGTGTATGAAGTCTCCACCTAACCTCATATTTTAATAATGACTTTTAATACTTTATACACCTTTTTTTCCCTATTCCTCTGTAGAGACACAAAGAAAAGAAGAGGAGCTTATCATTCCAGAGCTTAGGCACCTTGGGAGAGTGGTCTATAAAGTCACGATTCTGGGCTACCCTGCTTGATGAGTTGGAAGGTCCAGGTTGTCTGGAAAGTTGTGAGAATCCTTCCAGGGTCTTGGCCAAGTTATTCCAAGCCAGACTGATTGGTTCCCTCTAACCCAGTCTCTCCAGTTTGTGTCTGTGATCCTTCAGCCCCCATCTCCCCTCCTCTGGAAAGAAAGGGAAAGAAGAGTGAGGAGGTGTTGCCCGACTCTAGGTACCCTCTGTGGGGCAAAAGCAAGTCAGCTTAAGTGCTTATCCAAAGTTCCTTCTTTCCATCTTATTACTTCCCTGCTTGGGAGAACCCATCCTCTGAAGAATGCTGAGGGCTTTTTACTCCAAACATTAGGAACCTAAAACTGCAGGTTGGGAAAATAAGGATTGTTTCCTTCCAGTCGTAGCAAAGAGCATTTACTTCTGAGTGGGATCTTAGGCATTTCCTATGGGAAGATAAATGAAGACACACACCAGAGCCCAGAACTGTCCTGCTGGCTCCACTGGGGAGGAGAAGTTGTGTTCTCTGTGCCCCTCCAAACCCCTCCCTCCTGTGGAATTTTGCTTGCACAAGGGAAAGAAAGCATCCTGGACAAAATGTCTTTTTTATCTGTGTGTACGGTCAGAGACTGTGTCAAACCTGGCTTCAACTAAGAGAATTGCTCATTGAAGAGAAAATTCTATTCGCTCTCTCTCTCTTTTTAAAAGATCTTCTGTAAAGTAGTGTGAAGGAACTGTCTACAAGTCCAGGATAATGAGTAAATATGACATCATTACGTTTAATGATAGCAACATAAGCATTCATTTAGTACCTATGTGTGCCATGCACGGGCACTTTATATACATCGTCTGATTTAACCACTAACACTTTTAGTTTCATTTTACCTCTGAGGATGGGGAGCTCAGAGAGATTAAACAAATTTCTCACAGTCTTTCATTTAGTTTGTAGCTGTGTTAGGATCCAAAATTGGTTTTCTCTGGGGCACCTTGGTGGCTCAGTTGGTTAAGCATCAGACTCTTAGTTTCAGCTCAGGTCATGATCTCACAGTTTCGTGAGTTCAAGCCCCAGGTGGGGTTCTGTGCTGGCAGCACAGAGCCTGCTTGGGATCCTCTCTCTCTCCCTCTCTCTCTGCCCCTCCCCACTCACACTGTCTCTCTCTTTCAAAATAAATAAATAAACCTAAAAAACTCACAAAAAAACCCAAAATTGTTTTTCTTTTTCTTTTCTTTTCTCCCTTCCTCCCTCTCTGTGTCCCTCCCTCCCTTCCTTCCTTCCTTTCTTCCTTTTTTTAAACAACCAAAGGCCATGTTTCTGACAGCAACACCTCCTGCCTCTGATGAGAGCTCTGAAGTGTGTCAGAAAAAAATTGATATGAGAAGTAACTAGAAAGGAGAATTTCAAGTTGAATGGGAAGAACCTGGGCAGTTAGTAGCATACCTCACCTACCTGCTCCTTGAATTTTTCCCTGAAGAATTCTACTAAAACAAGGTCCCTAAACTGGGATCACCACTGGGTGCAGCAACCTCTCTTTCCCACAAGAGGTCAGTAAAATCCTCTTAGTGAATTGAAGACCTGTTGCTGCCACTAACCACTCCGTGGCTCAGCAGTGGAGCAGTAAGGATCATCCCTTTATTGAAGAGACCTCTGACCTTCATATATTCTCTTCCGTATCATGCTGCTTTTTCCAAGCTGAGTCATCTGACACCTGAACTCTATCCTCACGCTACCATGTGGTGTGAAACAAATGCAATGAGCACAAAGGGACTCCATTCATTCTCTACTTTTAGTTTAAAGTGATGTTTTTGTTGAAACTTGCTAAAATATGATTATATAACTAATTATAAAATATGAGTACAAATTATTTCTTAAAATGTTATGTCTTGTAATTCTGGTATCTGAATAACTATTTACAACAAGAGATGACTGGTGTAAAGCAGTAACAATATCCTTAACACTTAGGAAGTGCCTTCTAAGGCATTCTGGTTTATGCTTTATGTTACATTTGAACCCTGGCAGTCTGGCCTGAGTCCTTGCCTATGATCATTGTGATGTCCTGCCTCTCTGCCAGAGAAACAGAAATCAGTGTTTTTGATGGTTCTGCAAGAGTAATTTTCAGGTGTATAAGCCAATATGGACATTGAAGAGATGGCTCAAGATCTTGTGGAGCTGTGGAACTTCCATAATTTAGGGCACCCTCTTTAGAAAAATAAAGTAAATAAATAAATAAAGTAAATAAATAAAAATGTAAACATGAAAGTAAATAAAGAAATAAAGTAAATAAAGAAATAAAGTAAATAAATAAATAAAAATGTAAACATGAAAGTAAATTTTTATTTAGAATGAGAAAATAAATCACAACAAATCAATTAGAAAGAAGACTACAAACATCTCCAAATCTAGGGGAAAAGGCATATTTTCATGAAGGAACTGCCTGACATATCTAAAGCTCTCCCCTCATGTCTTGACAGGAGAGAACGTCCATTTTGACTAGGTGTTCTTTGCCTTTCCATTTATGTGTGTGATGACTGGAAGAATTTGTCACAAGCCAGCTTCTGGCTGTATTCGTTTCAAACTATTTTCTCTTGCACACCCCATGTACTTCAGGTGCCAGGCACCGCAGGACACAAGCATATTGTGATACCCCCTTTGGTCCTGCCCCTGTGCATCACAGCTCATATGAGGCAGCTAGAGAGATGGGAATGCTCCTAGAAGCCATGTCTATTCCAGGACAACTTTGCAAGAACTTAAGTACACACAGAGGTAACTGCAAGTCACATCAACGTATCCAACTAAATGCCAAATAAACATCTTAAAAAAATTATTTTTAATGTTTATTTATAGTTGAGAGAGAGAGACAGAGCACAAGTGGGGGAAGGGCAGAGAGAGAGAGAGGGAGACACAGAATCTGAAGCAGGCTCCAGGCTCTGAGCTGTCAGCACAGAGCCCGGCACGGGGTTTGAACTCGCCAGCCGTGAGATCATGACTTGAGCCAAAGTTGGACACTTAACCGACTGAGCTACCCACACGCCCTAAATAAATGTGTCTTTAATGTATCCTCATCTCCCTCATCTCAAAAACCCCATGGCCACCCAAAGCAGAGAGACAAAATAAAGGTAGAAATGGAAACAGAAAGTGGTCTTAAGCTGATTGCAGTGAATATGTATTATTTTTGCCTATTTTACAAACAACGTGACCCAACGAACACACCGTTGGACGCTTCCCAGTCGTTGGAAGGGGCCTGCTTAAGTGAGAGCCCTGCAGCGTCAGCTTCTCTGACTTTAGGGTATATCCCCCTGTATACATCCTTAGAAAACTCAGCCACGCCCCAGTCTCAGAGACTGCTCAAAGCACGCAGCAAAGAAATGATTACAGCCCCGTACTGACAAGAATACCTTCATTTAGTGACAGGACTTCTCCAGTGGTAGACAGGCAAGTCACAGGATTTCTCCATACCCCCTAGTATTGCAGTCTCTGCTTTGGACAAAGTGCATTTGCGGGGGGAGGGCCTGGGTCTTTGTATCAGTAAGAATGATCAGGGGACATCCACAGCACAACAGAAGTGAGTGTACACTGAGACCGAAGATTATACAGCCTCCTGTGTCAATCATCCACTTTTCCCAAGACTCAGTGGTGATAAAAGCTTTGCTCATAATTTTCCCTTGGCTTAAAACCTTCTCTCTCCAGCACACATCCCACATTCCGGCCCTGAGTCACGAAGCCTTCCCAGCAGTTCTGAGGCCCCCCGGACCTCTCCTCCATCTGATCTCCTACACGTTTTAACAAACAATTCCTGCAACAAATATTTGTTAAGTACCCATTCTGGGCTAGCCTTCAGTTAAATCTTAGTGGATTGCTTACAAAGCATTTTACGAAAGTCCATCTCTGTTTAGCCAGATTATAAACAAAATGGTGACAGGGACCAGGGTTCCTTCCTGGCCTATCACAGCTCTGGGTATGTCAGCACTGAATAAATACTTATTTGA
The DNA here is from genome assembly GCF_018350195.1 of Panthera tigris. Classification (NCBI taxonomy): domain Eukaryota; kingdom Metazoa; phylum Chordata; class Mammalia; order Carnivora; family Felidae; genus Panthera; species Panthera tigris. The sequence goes on from NC_056671.1 coordinate 44,553,720, forward strand.
TTGATGGAGTTCTGTCTCCTCTCTGAGGACCAAACCTCTTGGCAGCTGCCTCCGAGCTGGACTGGAGACTCCCTAACTGGATGGAGAAGGTAGAGTTATCTCCTGAAGAAATTCAGACAGAGTTCCCCCCAACTTTGCTAATGGGCTCTCAGATACTCTGCAGCTCATATTTGAAGGAACCTTTTTTCTCCAGTAAACTGGTTAGAAATTTTGACTTTTGACAAGATGGTAGTCCAAATCTAGCTACCGACCCCCTACTCGTACCCCCAACGTCTTACTTTGTGAGGTATCCAGGTTCAAGGGCACTGGAACCCGGATCCACACCAGAACCCATAATGCAGGCAGTCATGCTACATGCTGGCACCTCCGACCTTCACTTGTCCTGAGAGGCAATGTAGGAAACGCAGACTCGAATCTTATTCTGACCTGGTTTCAGTGCTGCTTCTGCCCTCACAGGCTGTGGGAGGCCTTGGCTGAGTCCCCTTGCCTCCCTGCGGCCTTGCTCTCCTCCTCTGGAAATTGAGGACATTAACAGAATGCACGATGTCTGCGGGGTGGGCGGGTGCTGTGGAATTTATATATGCAAGGATTCTGGGTGACTGTTGGAGTTCAGTTTTCTGTGTGCAGTTTCTCTTCTCTGTCTCCCAAATCCTGTCCCTGTCAATTGATGCATCCACTATGGAAAACCGGATGGAGATTCCTCTAAAAATTGAAAATAGATCTACTACAGGATCCAGCAATTCCCCTTGGGATATTTATCTGAAGAAAATGAAAACACTAATTCAAAAAGTACTCACCCCCAGGTTCATTGCAGCATTATTTACAATAGCCAAGATATGGAAGCGACCCAAGTGTCCACTGATGGGTGAATGGATAAAGAAGAGTGATACACACACACACACACACACACACACACACACACACTATCTATCTATCTATCTATCTATCTATCTATCTATCTAGTATATAATGGGCATATTGATATCTGTCTGACAATTTTGAGTAAATGTCTTTACCATCTTGATAAAACGCAACTCTACCTTCCCACTGCCAGATCCAAAAGCTCAGTGTCGGTTATCCTTGATTCATTTCTTTCTGTTTCTCCTTCCTTAATTCTGACCTGTCAGCAAATCCTGATGATTGAATCTGACTGCTCCTTCCTGCTCCTACTGCTAACCTGGACAAAGCCACCTCGTCTTGTTGGGATTATGACAATAGTCTTATCTGTCTGACCTCTGCTGCTGCTCCATTTCAGTCGGTTCTTCACAATACTGCTAGAGTGATCTTTTTAATCAGATTAAATGTCTTTAGTGCTTTGGGCCCTCCCAAAGCTTTGCATCTCACTCAGATAAAAAACAACAACAGAATTATTCCATGCTAACAGCCCCACTGCATCCTCCCTCTCATCACTAACCCCACCCCCATCCGCTGGCTACACCACTTGGGACTCCTTTCTCTTTACTGAATGTTCCAAACGCCTTTCTACCGCTGGGGCCTTTGCATTCGCTGCTCCCTCCCTCTAGAATGCCCTTCTCATGGATATCTACAGGGCTCACCCCCACTTCCACCCCCACCTCTTTTAGGCATCTTCTCAAATGTCTCCTTACTAGAGAAGCCTTTCTAGCTGACTCTACGTCGTCGTATAACAGATCCCTATCCCTACCTGGTTCCCTCACCCTATCATATTTTCTTGTTTCCTGTTTTTCTCCCCAATCCAGAACATAAATTCTGAGGGCAGGGCCTTTGACTCTCCTGGTCACTTTTGGATTCTTAGTGTTCAGAAAAGTATCTGGCACATCATAGTAGGCATTCATTAAATATGTGTTGAAAGATTTGGTTAAGTGAAATAGCCTTTGAAATTGCTTCATAAATTAAAGGGAATATACAAAAAGGAGCTGTCACCAATGCAACTGATAGCTAAGTAACATTTATTGATCATTCCCTATAGCCAATCACCATATTTAGCAAAGATTAGTGTCTCATTTCATCCTTACAACAGTGTGAGAAATACCTCTCATTATTTATTTTTTTAGTTAAAGAAATTATTTTCTTAGTAACTTAGATATTGATGGAGAAGAGGGAAAATAGTTACGAGCTGGTTAAAATGCTACAAACCCACACCTCGAGTGATTGTGCCAGCCTTGTTTCTTTCCTCAAAGTGGCCCCGTGACCGGGGCTGCTCTCTGCGTGAGGACAAGATACTGGGTAAAGCGAACTATCTTCTCGAAAACACACTGACCTCTCATTTCACTCACTTCTCCCCTCCTAATCTTCTAATAACTTTATTGCTGGGAAAAAGGCCAACGAGGGAAAACCCCGCTGGCAGCCTGAGAACTGGCCTCGAGGTCATGTGCCTGACCTCTTCTTTTGACACAGGAGGAAATTCAGCCCCCTGCAAGGCAATTTCCTGATAGAACCATGTTCCTTTTGACTTTTCTTAACCAAACATCTTGTCCAAAATCAGAAGATACTCTGTCGATGTATCTTGATGTGTTGAGCTACTTGATGATCTTCAGGGACAAGGGGCCACATTTGCTCTATTTTTGTTGACTTCTTCCTGCAAAACTGAACCCAGTTGGATCCTTTTAAAAATATAAGGGACCCCGTTATTCTCTTGAGTGATACACGGGCATCTGTTCTGATGACAGCAAGATAATAACATATTTGGCTGCGTGAAGCACTGGGGTTTCAGTATACAGTATGGAGATGCCTCTTCCCAAAACCTGCTGCCAGAAGCTATCATCACAAATCAGAAATCCCGATCTCGAGTGGAAAATATTCCTGGAAGGCTTTGCAAGCAGCAGGCAAGATAGCTTGGCTCAGAAGAGAAGGTAAAAACTGTTCTTCCTCATCTGTGAGTTATACAAGAAAGTGAGAAAGGCAAAGACTGAAGACTACGTTCTAATAGTAGTTTCTTTTTTGTCTTCATTTTTATTAGAAATACTGTTTTATTTCTTTAAAAAAATTTTTTTAACGTTTATTTATTTTTGAAACAGGGAAAGACAGAGCGCATGAACGGGGGAGGGTCAGAGAGAGGGAGACACAGAATCTGAAACAGACTCCAGGCTCTGAGCTGTCAGCACAGAGCCTGACGCGGGGCTCGAACTCACGGACCATGAGCTCATGACCTGAGCCGAAGTCGGATGCTCAACCGACTGAGCCACCCAGGAGCCCCAATATTGTTTTATTTCAAAATATGTGCCTACCATTGTCTTCACTGAATACATTTAAAACGATTATAAAAATGCATCTTATGTGTTTTTTCCCCAGAATTCTTTCTGATTGCAGAGACGGGAAAATATCCTAATTTCCCATAAAATGCCAGTATCAGCATAACATGTTAGTACCAAGCAGTGCCACTCCATTATGCATTTCCTGGGCCTCTCACGAAAATATTATTTTAAAAAGACATTCGGAGGCCTCTGGTGCCAAGTAGGTGCTGCCTGGATATTCTGTGATGATGATGATGAACAGCCTTCTAAGTGCATGTACTGAGTTTAAGAAACATAACACCACAGCACGTAAAATCACATGCCAGATCTCACACAGCTGCCAAATCACATCCGTCCCTATCTCTGTGGATGATCCTTCCCCAAAATATAGGCCTGGCATCTTGCCCTGAACGTCAGCCAACTGGACATTAGCAGACCAGGGCAGAGAGGGAAATCCAGCTATGTTCCCCTATAAATCTCAGCCAAAGCCAAACCTTGATTATCTGTGGTGTCTGTGGGCAGCAGAGAAAGACGCTGTGGGGTGTGAGTAAGTAGAATTTGCAGATAAACCTAAATCTTATTTTAGACAATCAGAGAAAAAATAATTCCCAAATTCTCTGCTTTTGAATGCACCGATGAAAGGGGTAACAAGGAACGACTGTTATACCTGGAGTCTTGAATCTAGCCCGTTTGCTTTCTGGGTGAGATGCTGATGAGAGATAAAATAGTCAAGATGTGGACCCTCGAATAGGCTTGCAAAAGCAGTGAGGCCTCAAGAGTTCCCAGGGCAGAAAACGAGTCCCCGGATAATTGAGAGTTAACTATAATGCTGATTTCTTTTGTAATTACCCTGGAGTTAGCTTCTGTGTAAAAAAAAGGGCACACGCCAGCTGCAGAGATTAAATTGTTATCCAGAGGTTCACATTAATATTTAAGTGCCTCGGGTCAATACCTTAATCCTTGAGTAATAAACTGTGTATTTAAAAGCCTGGTACTATATACACACATGCATGCAAACGCCCTGAACGCGGCCCAGCAGGTCACACAGCAAATAGCTAACAGGAGTTACATTCTGGAAGAAAGATAGGGCTGGGGGGCAGGGCATGGGAGCAGGAACAGGGGTAGGAGGAGACAAAAGGGGATGCTTTAAAAAACTTTTCTGTTGAAGTTTTAAAATAAGACTATATTCATATAAGAAACATAAGAAATTATTATGAAAATGAGGGACTTTGAGTTAAAGCTTCTAGAGGGCAGGGAAGTCTTCCACAGCGCCATGTCCCTGGCATGTCAGTATATTTGTGCTGACCTAACCTGAAAGCCCTCTTTGCAAGTTTCTTTTTGTATGTATTTGCCTGTCTGGAGTAATTTTATTTGCTGAGAAATAAATCATTTACAGTATCATTTGTTATTTGACATTTATGCAATTCTTATATTGTGGTAGCTTTAAAATTGCTTCCTGTTTCAGTACTCTTGAAAGAAACGTATACACTTCCCTTCTTTTTATAGGTGAGGAATTGTGACAAAAAGAAAGTATCTTTTGAAGGCCTTTATGACAGCAAATAGTTAGCAAAGAGGAGAAATCGTTCATGAGTTCAGTTTTTTGGTGACGTATTCCTTTTCCAAGTCTTTGCTGATCTGACTAATGAATGCTTGTTGTAAGGGTTAAGTCCTTAGATCCTCAATTGTTCTATAACCTAAAGTAAAACCTCCTCACTAGTCAGAACTGCGGACAGATGGATGGAGATGTGGGATCTTTCTTCCAGGGCCCTCCCAGAAAGATTTGCCATGATACTTTCTGCATTCCTTATGAGACCCTGACTCAGGGGCTAACAATGGGCATGAGCGCGAAAATGGTGTTGGGGCCTGGGGTGAGCGTTCCAGGTTATCTCTCGTGGGTGACAGAGAGTGACAATATGCAGGAATGACTTCCACTCTGGGGAATGGTAGAAAGAGACTTGTTGAAGTTTTGAAGGGCCAAATTGATATGTCTCTATTTCTTGACAATGTGGACATTACTTCAGCTCTCTCCTACCCAGCTTAAATCTAGAATTGTATTCCAAGAGAGGCCAACGAGTCTTATAAAGTCAGAGGAGATTGAGTTGATATGTTTTCCCTTCAACAAAGTGGTCTATGTTTTCTTTTGGTTATGAATTAGGATTTGGAAAATATAACAGCAATTTATGCTGAGGACCTTATTCTAGTCAAATGAGGAGGATACATTTTCTTCTTCCTCCTCCTTTTTTTTTCTTTTTTGGTTGTCCCATTGGAGAAGGAGAGACAGTCTCGGAGGAGAAAGGCTTTGACAGGTACAGTATAACTTATCAGGCTTTCAAGTAACTGGCTGAGGTTAGCCTTAGTTCAGATATGTCAGAGCTGTCAGAGGCCAGCCCTGAAATCTGTAAGACATTACAGACTGAAAAGCCAGCGAGGACGGCTGAAGGTCTCAATGGGAATCCCAACACACCAAAGAGTCTGGAGTGTCTCCACGCTTGGGCCAGGCCCTTGATAATACTTGAAGTTTGCTTTTTTTGTGACTGTTGCAGGATTACTAAATTTGCTGTGTTTTGTTCTTTTGGCTCCTGAAGTTGGTCTACTGCACTTCTGGGACAATTCATCGTTGTGTGGAGAGAGGTGAGGGATCACTTCTGCAGGGTCCACCCTGGGCGGCTTGAGTTATTAGGTATTAGCTAGCAGGGCCAACACAATCCCCCACACTAGGAAGGGACAGCATGAAAGCATGAACACACAGATAGAGTTTTCAGATGCCCCTGAGTTGCGGGTGCTGGTGTTACAGATGTCAGTAGAAGTCAACAAATGGTAACAAAAGGAACTTTCTGAAACGTGGCTTCTCTCTCCATCTTGCTCACTCCAAGGCACATGAGAAAATTGAATACTCCCCCAAATGGGTAGAATAAGAAATGGGATTTACAATGGAAACTTGGTGCCACACTTACTGATAGCCTTCAGTTATCCACTTAAGCTCCGACCCTCAGTCTTCCTAAGGTAAAACGGTGATGCTGGTAATGGTTAATTCATAAGGCTGCTTACAGGAGGATCACGTAGAGACATTGTAGTCCACGATACAAAATTCCAGTGTCAGGTTATTAGTAGAGGCTTCAGGCCGATCTATGAATTAGTATAGACTTTTTGCAAAAAACGAAGGCTTGTACTGCCTGAGGATTACCCCAAATACTTTAATCGAAGTGAGATGATAGAAAACAAAAAGCAGACTGCCGCAGACGGTGGTAGAAGAAATGCCAATCCTTAATTAAGACTGTCTCACAGGGAGGCCTGTGCTCCCCTCCTCCCCTCCGCCCCTTGCCTTGAATAGGGTCTTACACATTGTAGGAGCCTGGAAAGTTGTTGTCTCACAAATCAAGAAAGGCCTACCTGTGTAATCTAGCCTTGTGTTCAGGGTGCGGAGGGGGATTTGGGTTTTTCTGGAATAAGGCTCAATAAGGAATTTTTATCTTGAAAATCGTATGGTGTGACATGATGGGTTTATTTCCTGCCTGTGTAATCTTGGCTTTCTCACAGTTGTTCCATTTCTAACTAACACCCCAGTTCATACAACTCCTCTTAGAGAGAGAGTCTGCATTGCACGAGGCCATGCCTTTATTTTACTTTTATAACTTAAAATCTAATAATCTCTCTCCCTCTGTCTCTCTGTCTCTGTCTCTGTCTCTCTCTCTGATTGCTGATTCTTTTATTTTTGTTTATCCAAAAGTCAAATTTAAGATTTCAAAGTGCTGCTTCCAGGCTGATCCCTGAGAACTCACCGCTGGTTTTGTAGGGAACAGAGCAGAGGTCAGGAGATAGGAAGGGCAAAGTGGAAGGAATTTACTCAGATTTACTCTTGTTTTGTTTTCATGGAGTCTCCCTGTAGCTGTGTTATGAATACATACAGTCAGTTACACAAAGCCCCGTGAAGACAGAATATAGGTTGGCCTCTGGTTTATGCCTCTGTAAGCCATACTTTTTGCGGTTTAAGATTTTTGGATGGGGGCGCCTGGGTGGCTCAGTCGGTTGAGCGTCCGACTTCAGCTCAGGTCACGATCTCACGGTTCGTGAGTTCGAGCCCCGCGTCAGGCTCTGGGCTGATGGCTCAGAGCCTGGAGCCTGCTTCGGATTCTGTGTCTCCCTCTCTCTCTGCCCCTCCCCCATTCATGCTCTGTCTCTCTCTGTCTCAAAGATAAATAAACATTAAAAAAAAAAAAGATTTTTGGATGAATGTTCTCTTTCAGTAACACCTACAGTAATACCTACAGAGGACATGTGTACAGATAAAATAAAAATCGCTTGTTTTACTTTTAAATTTGTTTATTCTTCTGTTTGTCCCCAATGCAAAAATGCACACTCCACCTGCAGTACCAAAACTCTCTCCTTTGCATCACAAAAAGCTGTGCTTCTTTCTCTCTGTCTGAATGCCACTATCTTTCACAGTTCCAGACTGAGCTCTTCCTCCACAAGGCCATCTTGGCCCAAATCAACCCAGGGAACTCTTGGTACAATGCCTGGCACACAGTAAACACTCGGGAGATCTTAACTGATAGTCTATTACTGAATATTGCAAAGGCTTCACAGCTTACTCACGCACCAGCCACTGGCAGGTGAAACACTTCTTTTATTAAGATTCAGCATTGTTTGCTTCACCCCTCGAGCATCTCATTTAGTAAAGTGGTTGAGTCCCTGCTTTTTCTCAAGAGCTTTTCATATGAGTCTAATGTGTAGTCAGAATTACAAAGCACAGATTTTTAAAAATATACTCCTGTGGTTCTTTTCATTTCCAGTTGTGAACGTCTTCTCTTCTCCATTCACTGGAAAATTCCCAAGACGCAGAGCTTTACATTGTTTATGCTTTATTGCATCTTCCCTGGTGTCCTGCGTCTGGTGGCCATTTAGCGAGCTGAATGAATGAGTATTTTGTGGACTGAGCTACATCTATGGTGAGAAAACTCATTATAAATGAAGTGGTTAAGTCAGAAATAGGTGGTTTTGTTGATTACGGTAACCTTACATACTACTTCCTCTGTGCCCGGCACTTAACATGCATGGACTCATTTAACCCTCATGACAATCTTATGTGGTAGTCACTTCATTATCACCAACGGATGGAGTAGGACACTTGAAACTCAGAGATGCTAGGTGCTGTATATAAGGTGAAGCCAGGGCTCTAACCTTGACCTATGCATCACTGTGCTATCAGTTCCTTGAGGGGACCAGCAGATACCACATTGCCTCCCACATAGTAGGAGATCAGTAATATATGCTGAAGGAAGGAGTAAATAAAAACTACAATAGTCCTGACCTTGACATATTACATTTTCACAGAGAAGAGGAAAATATGAAAAAATCTCAGTTGAGCTGTGGGTGGCATGGCTTCTAAGGGATAGGACTGGTGTCGCGGGTGTGTACACAGGATGACTAGATGTCCTGCTTGCCTTGGCCTGTCCTAGCTGATTCCACTTGTAATTATTAATATGGTCCCCTTTTCAAATTCCTGGTTTAGATGAAAAATTATATCAACACCCTGAATCTAGAAATTGTGTCAAAAAAAGAAAAGAAAAGAAAAGAAAAGGCAGGCTCACAGGGCACGTGGGTGGCTCAGTTAGTCAAGTGTCTGGCTCTTGATTTCGGCTCAGATTATAATCTCACAGTTGCGAGATCGAGCCTGGTGTTGAGCTCCATGCAGAACATGGGCTTGCTTGAGATTCTCTCTCTCTTCCTCTCCCTCTACCCCTCACCCACTCATGCTCTCTCTCTCTCAAAATAAATAAACTTTTTTTTTTTTTTTTTAAGGCAGGCAGGGGCACCTCGGTAGCTCTGTTGGTTGAGTGTCTGACTTTGGCTCAGGTCATGATCTTGCAGTTTGTGAGTCTGAGCCCCACGTCAGGCTGGCTGCTGTCAGCCTGTCAGCACAGAGCCTGCTTCAGATCCTCTGTCCCCCTCTCTCTGCACCTCCACTCATGCTCTCTCTCTCTCAAAAAATAAAACATTAAAAAAAAAAAAGGCCGGCTCTCTGAATGCAAGGAGGTGTATAAGGAAATAATATTAGATTAATTGATACTCTGTTACCATCTACTTTTTCCCCCCTTGTGATGCATGAATATCATGATGGTTCAGTACATGTGTGTGCTGACTGCCCCTGTGTCTGCTCTGTGGGACTCATCCCAGGATCTCCTGCAGGTTTGGTGACTACCTGAGACTTCCTCAGACAGTTGGGGTTTCAGCTCCTCTGTCTCATTCCCTCAGAAGCACATCCGTGGTCATCACATCTCATGAGCTACTTTTGAGTTTGGAAAATATATGCAGTGTACTGATGTGTGTAAGATTATCACACATAAAACCAAAATATTTTCCTTAGTATTTACTAGTTTTGTCACGTTGTTTGCTTGTTCTCTCTCTCTGTGCATAAAATCCCTTCTTCATAGAAAAAAAAAATCACAAATAATATTAACCATACTGTTTGTTGTGGGGAATGTAGATTTATGACAAAGTAACAGGAAACCACTTCACAAATATAAAATTCCATGTAAATGTTCAAGAGAAATTGCTGCCAAGGAACATGTGCAGGTATAGCTCCAAAGATAATGTGTTAAACCAGTTTCCTGTATTAAACCAGTTTCTTCCTATTGACCTCCTGGGTCAGTAGAGCTTGAGTTCCTTTGCAAACCCATCTGAAGATACAAGTCCCCGAACACATACAGGCCAGGTGTTTTCCATAGGACAGTGGAATTTACCAGCTGGTACAACTTCCTTCCACTACTGTTCTGCCAAAGCTCTAGTTACTGACCTTCAGGAAGGCATCTTCAGGGTCTGACTCTGCCCTCATTGGCGACAAGTCTAATGGCGGGGAGTGGGAGGGAGAAGAGGGGAAATTTTACTAGTATCCATGTATTGGAGCCTATTGTGAAAATTGGTATCTTAGTGTTGTAGGAAATGAGCTACCGTATACTTCGTCCTGACCTGTAAGATAATCCATTGTGGTGATTAAATATTATCAAAAAAGTGGGGGAGAGGGAGCTTAGGGAAATATGGAAAATGCTTTTAAATGGAATCATTTAATTATAGGCCTGAGGTTTGAAAGACTTTTCAGTCCAACTGACTCCAGAAATTATAAGCTGTACCCAAGGACTTCCAGTTAGTCGGAGAGGGCTGGGGCTAGAGCCAGGTGCCCTGGATCCTGAGATCCAGAGTGTTTTCCGCTGATGCCTTTGAAGGGGGCCTTCAGCCTGCTTGGGGGGCGGGGTGCTGAAGGTCCTGTGGGTGAGGCTGCTGGGCAGGCCTTCCGCTTCATAGAACACCGCTTCTCCCATCAATAGCGCTGGCTGCCGCAGCCTGTCGGGGTCACGGTGGACTCTGGCCTGGGAAGGCTGGAGGGCCAGCGGATGGGATTCCAAGTAGCTAGTGAGTGATCAGAGGTGCTAGAGCATAAAAGAAAAGGGCTGTAGGAATCAGACTTACAGCTTATTAGAAAAGTCCCGTGGCTCCCAGCTCTTTTCAGATGTCTGTACCTTTCACTCATTTATGGCGCCGGTGGAAAGAAAACCAGAGCTGGCCGTTCCTAAAACCTTTCAAACCGCCCCTCTGGAATCCTCTGGTTTTGCAGATGTAAATGCTAAAGGTCACTAAGGGCTTAAAGCACCCTTTTCTCTCCAGACTCCTCTTCACCCCCAGGTGCCAAAGCTGGTTTGGGAGAATCACCTTCCAAGAAAACCAGGGGGACCAGCCTGCACCCACCTACTCACCACCCTACTGTCACCCCCAAATAAGCCAGCTGCCTGGAGCTTTGGACTTTTGCAGCTTCCCTAGGTCTAGTGGCCTGAACTCTGGGTTTGGGGGAGGCCTCTTTTCCAGGCTGTTGCTAAGGCCGGTGCCGACTCCAGGCCTGTTATCAGGAGGATAGTTTAAACAAGGCCTTATCGCTGTGTGTTCAATCAAGGTTTATGAGGGCTGATAAAGATGTCACCTAGTTGCTTCGTGTGTTCATTAAAACTCTATTCCCTGGCGGGAATGGAAATGCGAAGGTGTTTGTTTTTGTTTTTGTTTTAACAAAATTTTGGGAATAAATACATGTTCTTTTGTTAAATGTAGCACTTGAGAACAAGCTCATCTGTGTAGTCAAATCCATTTTTGCCAGCAAGGAGGGCAGTTCCCCTGCGAACAACACATGAGGCTTCACAGACACAACACCGTCTCTGATACCGTAGGTTATCATAAGTGCTTCTTTAATAATTCAATAAACGTCACTACCTTTGGTTCAGGTGCACCAATAAGCCATTGTGTGCTTTTAATTTTGTGTCCTTTTGTATTCCTGGATCATTATAACAAGAAAGATATTTGCTTTAGTGTTTTTTTTTTTTTTTAATAAGAGATTTCTAACCAAATATGTTTGACATAGTCCCCCTTTCTATGAGTTTTTTCCTTCTGTTAAAAAAAAAAAAATCAAACTTGCCCATATTACCTTTATTCACCCATAATTGTGTATCCATAATCAGAGCCGCAGGGAGCATAAAACAAGCATAAGAACTAGTCCCTGCTTAGAAGAGCTTTTGTACTGTGTGGGTTTGTTACTGCTCTATGCTGAGCCAGATGTTGACCCCCACCTTGCATGTGGACTGTCTCCGTGGCTCATTCAATATACTTTCTATTTATTAACACTAAGGCAGAATTGCAGAATCGAGGATAAGAAGTGATTTAACTCTTCAGGCCCCGCCCCCCCTTCTCTGCTCTCTATTCAAAAAGTGCCAGGGTCACCTGGGTGGCTTAGTTGGTTGGGTGTCAGACTTTGGCTCAGTTCATGATCTCAGGTTCGTGGGTTCGACACCCACATTGGGCTCTGTACTGCCAGCTGAGAGCCTGGGGCCTGTTTCAGATTCTGTGTCTCCCTTTCTCTCTGCCCCTCTCCTGCTGGCGCTCTGTCCCCCTCTCTCTCAAACATAAACATTGAAAAAAAATTTTTTAATTAAAAAAAAGTGCCGTTGCTTTTTAAAATTTTTATTTTAAATTGTGGTAAAATACACATACCATAATATTTACTATCTTAACCATTTTTAAGTATACAGCTCAGTAATATTAAGTATATCAGACTGTGGTGCAACCAATTTCCAGAATTTCTCATTTTGCAAATCTGAAACTCTATGCCCATTTATCAATAGCTTCTGATATCTCTCTCCCCACTAGCCCCTGGTCAGCACCATTTTACTCTGTTTCAATGAGTTTGACTATTTTAGATACCTCATATAAGTGGAGTCATGCAATATTTGCATGAGACGGTTACATCATTTTTTTCTTATTTGCATAAGATGGTTACATCATTTTTTTCTTGGTTCATACTTTCTTAGCATGTGTTTATCTATTTTTTTTTTATTTTTCAACATATCTGGGTCTTTTTGTTTTAAGTAGCTCTCTTGTAGCCAACATATTTTTAAACCTGATTTTAAAAATCTACTCCTAGACTCTTTTAATTGGTGAGTTAATTTTTTTTTAAGTTCTACTGTATTTATCTTCATTATTTCTTCACATATTTCCTGTTTTTCATTAAAACAACTTCTCTCCTTCTGGGCCTCTTATTAGACATTGACATATATTTTATCTTTTAAATCTCTTTTAACTTTTCTTGGGGCACCTGGGTAGCCTAGTCGGTTGAGCATCCCACTCTTGATTTTGGCCCAGGTCATGATCCCAGGGTTGTGGGATTGAGCCCCACATCGTGCTCTGTGCTGAGTGGGGAGCCTGCTTGGGATTCTCTCCCTCTCCCCCTCTGTCCCTCTCCCCCACTCATGTGCACTCTCTCTCTCTCTCTCAAATAATAATAAGAAAAATTTCTTAACCTTTCTTGAAATGTGTCTTTATCTTTTCCTGTTGCCTACTGGGAAAGTTCCTCTACTTAATTTTGCTAATTCTTTCTTCTGTTATTTTTTTCTATCTACTGTGCTCCTTATTTCAATTTTTATGTATTTTATATTTAACTTTTCTGCCATCTTCATGTTATGATACTAAATTCTTATTTTATGGCTCTAATATAATCCACTATTTCCTTATGTATAGGTATAATGCACATTTTAAATTCTTCATCTGTTTTTCTTTTCAATTCCGCTTTACCTGGTATATATTATTTAGCTTACTATTTGTCAATTAAAGAAGTTCTTCTCAGGTATCTATTTGTGCCTGTGAGTTTGTGTACACCTGAAAATAGCTGCTGTTTCTGGTAATGTGTTTGGTGTAAAGTATGAAGACCAGACCATGGGACAAGTCCCTCTTTGTAAGAATTAGGGAGAGGGGAATAGTAAACTCCATGGCATAGAGCACCATAAAACCACTGTTGATTGTTCCTTTTTCAGGAATGATCTCTACCAGGCAACTCTGCTTCAGGAATTCTTTATTCTTAGAAATAAGCAGCACTGGGTAAAGCCAATTTCCTTAGTTGGTAGTATCTTAGCCATGGGGTCAGTCCAGATCTGTTTTTATCGGCACCTCACTCCAGTAGGACATCTGTGCTACCTCACAGAGAATATTGTTCACAGAGAATATTGCTATTCTAACGTGGGGCAGTGTGCGCTATTGCCGCTAACCTCTTTGGAGATGAATGAAATATGAAGTTTTATTTTAACGTTTTACTTAAAACAAAACATGTAACATTTTGTTTATGGTATATATGTATATACTTAAAGTGTACGCCTGCTTATTTCAACAAATTAAGTAGTTCAGACACCTCTAAACTTCATATTCTTCCTTTATTCATCATCAGTCTCTGAAATAATTGATAGAAACACTTTTTTTTCCCAAATATATTGTTATAGAAGTTTCTATCTATCAAATAATTATTCTCAACCTGTTGTTTTAAAAGAAAGCATAGTATTCATAGCAATCTGTCCAGATATTTATAAATTAATTTACTTTTTCCTAGGTAAATACTATTCTGTGATATGGATATTCCATCACTTATTAGTCAATTCTTCTGCTGACAGACATGCTATTTTTCCCCAGGTTTTATAAATATAAACAATGCTGCAACAAATATCCTTGGATCTGTTAGATGCAATAGATGGAGTCCAGAAATAGTCCAACAAATATAGCAATCTGACATATCATAGAAGTAATATTTAAATTCAGTGAGGAAAAGATGATTTATTTCTTTCTTTATGATTTTATTTTTAAGTAATCTCTACATCCAATGTGGGAGTCCGAAATGACAACCCCAAGATCAAGAGTCATATGCTTGGGGCACCTGGGTGGCTCAGTTGGTTGAGTGTTTGACTCTTGATTTCAGCTCAGGTTGTGATCCCAGGATCATGAGACTGAGCCCGGTGTTGGGCTCCACGTTGAGGATGGAGTCTGCTTAAGATGCTTTCTCTCTCCCTCTGCCTCAGTCCCCCACTTGTGCATGCTCTCTCTCTTTCTCAAATAAAAAAGAAAGAGAGAGAGAGAGTTGCATGCTCCACCGACTGAGCCAGCCAGGTGCCCCAAGATGATTTATTTCATAAATAATACTGGCATAAGTAGCAGTTTCGATATGAGACAAAAAGTATTATTCCTTTGTTACGTTGCATACAGAAACAAGCTCCAGATACAATACTTAAATGTAAACAAATAAAAATATAATGAGAAAATTTAGAATACTTGTATAATTTTGGAACTGGGAAAAATTTTTAAAGAAATGTTGGAAACCTGAAAATAATAAAGGGGAGAAGAAGTGAACAGATACAAATCTATAAAAATGTTTAAAGCTTTGTATCTCCATATGACACAGATAACTCTAAAATTTTTTTCTGCATGTCATCTTAAGGTCAAAGAAATGTTCAGGTCCTGGATTTTGTCTGTTGAGTACTGGTGAAATCTTATTATTACAAAGTCTACATAACTATATCTGTATATCACTATACCTAACTATCTACATCTACATAACTGTGGATATAGTTATAATGGGATTTTGGTCTAAAGATTATGTCTCTTGAAATCACATTTCTATAGTCTGGAAATTGAACAGACCCTATAAGCAATTCTTAATTGGAGAGTATCATGAGGAAAAAAGTTGCATAGTTCATACTACTCTGAGTTCTGTGTGTGTGTGTGTTTGTGTGTGTGTGTTTGTGTGTGTATGTGTTGAAGTTTCCTTTAGAGGGGATTTTAGAAATTTCATTCAATAAGTAATGGGGTGGAATGATGGCTGAAGAGAATTTAAGAGTAATTAGGGTTCTTTTGTTTGACTTTTAGGTAGCAAAATATTTAGTTGTGGCTGACATGCAAATATACATTTGGATATTTCTTTTAAAACGGGGACTTTGTTAACAGACACCAGATTTTTTCCTCTTTGTTCCAGATGATTAACTGTAGTAAGTGGAGCAACAAAAGTATTGATTTGCCCCATTGATACAATAAAGGAGCATTCACTCTTTTAAATCTTCAGAAAGACATTTATTGCCCTAATTCACTAAGGTCAATGGTTATAAATGAGGATGTTTCCTCCTAAAGTTAGGTTTATAACCAAAATCTTGTCTAATCAGGAACCTTAAAGATGATCTAGCTCTAGTCCAATCTCATCTGTAGATGGTGACGCTGGGACCAGGGGATTAAGTAACCTTTCCGAGTTATGAGTAGCAGTGCCAGCAGTCGAACCTCCAGGTGTTGTTATCTTGACAGTGAACCAGGCCATCAACAATAGCTGGCAGGAAAGACTAGTGCCAAAGGCATTGTCTCAAAAGCCCTTAAATTAGGAATATAATCATTGTCTCCCTAAAGATTTCCTACTGTCATACCAGATGATAATTTATGGGCAATACCCACCTCCTGACATCTTCTGTTGCTTTCTTGGAGAGTCTACTGAAACTAGATGTCTGCAAGGCAACATCCCGACTCTATATGCCCTGAGTCCTGACACTTCAAATGTCAATGTTTGTGTGCATTTGGGCAATTGTTGACTGAACAGATCAGAGAGAAGTGACATACAGATTTGATTAGGCAGCACACAAAGAGGGGATTACTTGTTTCATACATTCGTGTTGAAATGACCTACTTAATTTCAATAATATAGTTATCCTAGTAGAATGTACTTGGGTTTCTGATTCAAAGTAAATTGTGATTCATTCACACATCAAGTTCAAAAGGCATAAAACGGAGGTGAGGAAGTAGAAAAAGCAAGTGGACACTTTTTTGTTGTTGTTGTTTAGAAAAGAGACTTGGCTGGGGAGCTAATTAGGAGGAGGTGTGTATAAGTTTGCATGGGCTCGAGGAGGAAAAATTATATGATGCACATTGGGTCCCCCACAAATTGCTGCATTCTTTCTCATAACAGTATAGGTCAGAGCTTTTCAAATTCACATGCTGTTGGGACAAAATTATATCCTGTCGATTTAATATCTCATGTATCTGCCCCTTGCCTTCTGTCCCTTCTGCTAAGTCTGTATCTTAGGTATTCATCCTCTCCTGCCTGGAAAATTTCAAAGGTCTTCTCATTAGTCTCCCTGTTGGTGTCACTCCTCTTACTATCCATTTTCTATGCTGCCTCCAGTATGAGATTTCCAAAAATGCAAATTCCATTCCATTCCGTCCTTGTTTGGAATCCTTTGGTGCTTGCCAACTGCCCACAGGCTAAGGTTCAAAATTCTTAGCCTGGGGGCGCCTGGGTGGCTCAGTCGGTTTAGGGTTTAGCCTCCGACTTCGGCTCAGGTCATGATCTCGCAGTCTGTGGGTTGGAGCCTCACTTCAGGCTCTGTGCTGACAGCTCAGAGCCTGGAGCCTGCTTCAGATTCTGTGCCTATATCTCTCTCTCGGACCCTCTCCCACTCTCACTCTGTGTCTCTCTCTCTCTCTCAAAAATAAATAAACATTGGAACAAATTTTAAAAAATAAAAATGAAAAAAAAAAATAAAATTCTGAGCCTGGTAGTTAAGTAAGTTCTGGTCCCTGCCTTCCCCTCCACCTGCATCTGCCATTGTGCTCCCCGGTTACGCCACACTTCATTCATCGTTCACTCAGTACAGCTCTACTGAGTGTCCACTATGTAGCAGGGCATATTCCTAGGATGTGACAGGAGCAAGACAACTGAGTCTTCTAGTTTCTATCATGAATGTAGTAAAGCAAACACAAACCACACACCCTTTTATGACTGATTGCTCACGCTGTTTCGTAACCTAATGTAATTTGAAGTAAAAAGATCCTTGTTTAACACAGTTACGAGAGTGAAAAGACAAGCCGCAGACTGGGAAAAAATCTTTGCAAATCACATGTCTGATAAAAGATTTGTATCCAGAATATGTAAAGAGTCTCAAAACTCAATGATAAGAAAATGAACAAACCAATTTAAAAAATAGGCAAAAGATTTGGACTCTTTACCAAAGATCTATGATGGCAAATGAGCACATGAAAAGATGTTCATCATCATTAGCAAATTAATGCCACAAAGAAGTATCACAGCTATTAGAATGGCTAAAATTAGAAAACCAAACCAAAGCCCTGACAGTACCAACTGCTGGCGAGGATGGGAAGCAACTGGAACTTTCATTCAATGTTGGGGGGAACGCAAACTGGTGCAGCCACTTTGGAAAAATGGTTTCATAGTTCTCATCAAGTGACACTTAGGTTTACTGTACAACTCAGCGACCACACTTCCAGGTATTTAACAGATGGAGTGAAAACTTATGTTCACACAAAAACTTTTATGTAAATGTTTGCCCCCAACTGGAAAAAAAATCCCAAATGTACTTCAACTAGCGAAGGATTATCCATCCCATGGAAAACTACTCAGCAAGAAAAAGAAATGAACTCCTGATATACACACTACTATAGATGAATCTCAAGTGCATTATTCTGAGTATAAAAAGCCAGGGCTTAAAAGTTATGTACCATATGATTTCATTTTTATGACTTTCTGGGAAAGGTAAAATTGTATGAACAGGAAACAGCTCAATGGCTGTGAGGGCTGAGGACAGGCAGTGTTTGTGTACAAAAGGGTCTGCGGAAGTATTTTGGACTGATGGAACTGTTCTATATTTTGATTGTGGAAGAAGTAATATGATTACATGATACATTTGACGAAAGTTACAGAACTGTGCACTAAGAAGGGTCAATTTTAATGCATGCAAATTTTCTCTCAATGAAAATAATGATCCTTGTTTAAATAAAAGAACCAGTGAAGGTGCCTGGGTGGCTCAGTTGGTTAAGCATTCCACTTCAGCTCAGGTCATGATCTCACGATTGGTAGGTTCAAGCCCCGCATCGAACTCTGTGCGGACAGCTGGGAGCAGGCAGGTTCTGTGTCTCCCTCTCTCTCTGCCCACACCCCCCGCCCCATGCTCTGTCTCTCAAAAATAAATAAATGTTACAAAAAAATTTTTTAATGTATATATATGAAACAACGAGGTGTGTCTGTCCAATTTCAACATTTTGTCAGTTCCATTCTGGCATTCGCATTGAGTTGTGCTGTACATTAGGGAAAATCTTGGGTCGTGGGTGTGTGGTGTCCAGTCCTTTCTTCCCTGGGGGAGCAGAACATTTAGCGAGCTGAGAGAACCTTTCAAAAGGAGTCCGCATATTCATATCCAACTTTGTATCCACTCAACCCTGACTCTTCAGTTCAGGAGCATGTTGAATAATCTGACCCGGGTAATTTATTAAATTTGAAAGATAAATCAATAGGCCATCTTTTTTCTTTAATCCCATTAAATTAGCCATTCAGATGCATTTTAGGGATTATTTTCTGTCTTGCAAACTAACGACTTTTCCAAAGGAAATGAGTTAGCCTCTCTCAACTCTTAGCTTAGAACGTCCTTCATTGTTCTTTCTGGGTTTCCTTTCTTTTCTCTGGGGTTTCTGGTTTCTACTGAAGATTCCAGGGGAAAATGTAGATGTAACTGGTAGGAAAATTACTTATTGTTCCATTCTTCCGTCCCCCTTCCAGATGATGGTCCTGGGTTTCGCTTCAGGAATTGTGATCATCCTGCTCACAGCAGCCTGGCTGAAAGGCTTAGTAAATGGTTCCAAGGACATCTTAACTCCAGAGCAAGCAGCTGATTTTCATTTTCCCTGAACATGCTGTCTGTTTCTTGCTGTTGGGTTTGGATAAACCACATATTAAGAACCCAGTACTAAATAAACAAAAATATAATTCTAACATAGAGAAATACTTTGGTTAAGCATGAACATTTTCCACATTTCCTAGGTTCTTTCTCAATTAAAATGAAAGGGAAAGGAGGTTAGTTCTTAGACTCTAAATTACTACTTTGTTTTAATTTTCTTGCGTTTTTTGGGGTGGGGGAGGAAATGACATCAGTTAAAACTAAGGAAACCTGAGGTTGCTTGGGTGGCTCAGTCAGTTAAGTATGGGACTCTTGATTTCAGCTCACGTCATGATCTCACAGTCATAAGATTGAGCCCCAGGTTGGGCTCTGCACTGACTGTGGAGCCTGCATGGGATTCTCCCTCTCTCTCTGCTCCTCCCCCACATGCACACACACTCTCTCTCAAAATAATAAACATTAAAAAAAAAAAAAACTAAGGAAATCTGAATACGTATGGAGTTTAGTTATTAATAATGTATCAATATTAGCTGACTAATTATAACAAATGTTATATTAAAAAATTATTTTTAATGTTTATTTATTTTTGAGAGGAGACAGAGCGCAAGCGGGGGAGGTACAGAGTGAGAGGGAGACAATCGGAAGCAGGCTCCAGGCTCTGTGCTGATAGCTCAGAGCCTGATGTGGGGGTTGAACCCATAAACTGTGACATCACGACCTGAGCTGAAGTTGGATGCTGAGCCAACCAGGCTCCCAACAAACATTATCATATTAATGTAAGATGTTAATAATAGGGGAAACTGGGTGCAGGATATATGGAAACTGTAATATCTTCATGATTTTTGTAAACCTAAGACTGTTCTAAAAAGTAAAGTTTATTTTTAAAATAATCAAAACTTAACAGAGGGACTAAGACAATGCAAATACCTGTGTCCTACCCATGAGCCCATTTTGAGAAAAAAAAAATTCAAGGAAGTAATTTTGTTAAATTAGAAGTGAATCTAAAAAAGAAAACCACTCATGTAGTAGTGTATCTTTGATATTCTGTATTATTATATCTTATGATACAGAAAATGCTGGTGAGCAAAGAAGTAAAACTTTTAATTAATTCCAGAAAGGTTTTGTTGTGTTGCATAATATATTAAACAGTCTATCAGTAAAATCTTTACTGTTACCAACGTACGGGAGAAAGGATTAGGGAGAGTGCTAAGATTCTTTACATTTTGCAGGGAAAGTAAAAATATTGATTACACATAGATGTTTATAGGAAATATAAAATGATTATGTACTTAAAAACCAAATGACTACTGGAGCAGTTGTTCTCAAAGTGTCTAACGTTCTTGCTTTAGTCAAGTATAATTTTAATCTATTTTCTCCAAGTTGAATTTAGAGTTTCCCAAGATGCATCTGGGTTCAGTTCCATTGAAACAAAATCTCTCCGACCTTAATTCTTTCTACATTAAGATAAGACCAAGATTTCTCTGTGAGAGTAAACAAGAGTATTCACTGTCCAGAGCAGCACAGAAGAGAAAGCTGAAGGGCCTCCTTCCCGCCCCATCCCAGTTTAATTACCCACGGTGGAGGGGGTGGGGCAGAGGCCAGGACACAGCGTTTCCTGGAACCCTGCACCCTCATTGAAGGGCTTGCGAGCACTTTCCCTTCCTGCAGTGAAGGCCAGCATTCTTTCACAATTCCACAGCTGACCCTGCTGCACAGATTAATTTATTTTTCCTGAATCCATCTTGTCAGAAAAATTCCAGGGCCAGAAACTCAGCTATTTCCAAATCAACCTTTCACCCTGGTGTTTCCCAGTGATGTTCTTAAGGAAGTGAGAAATTTGGTTTGTTTCAGACCAGGTGACTCGGCTGACCCAGAATGGCTTGCAGTAATTCTCTTGCCACAGCCGCCTTGAGTAGACCACTCTGTGAACCAGTTTTTTTTTAATGAAGCCAGTGAGATGGCTGTTCAAAAGGGGCCCTTTTGAACATTAAAAAAAAATGTTTATGTATTTTTGAGAAACAGAGAGTGTGCATAAGAGTGGGAGTGGCAGAGAGAGAGGGAGACACAGAATCGGAAGCAGGCTCCAGGCTCTGAGCTATCAGCACAGAGCTCTACATGGGAGATCATGACCTGAGCTGAAGTCCGATGCTTAACCAACTGAGCCACCCAGATGCCCCTTGACCTGAACATTCTTACTTGTCCACGACTGCTTCAATCTCAAGGTCAGCCAAATCCAATGTTCACCAAGAGATTTTCTCCAAGCACTGACTTTAATGGGTGTTGGCATGTTTCCTTCTAAGGTTTAAGCTCCTGGCGATACATGTTTGGAAACCTCACACGGTGCTTAACGTAACACCTAACATACACTTGTTCACAAGGACTTGGGGACTATTCAGCAGTCTCCCCAAAGCGGGGAACTGTTTCATTTTCTTTTGGAGCATGGATCTCATTTGTGGGCAAGTAGGTGTCCTCCTAGCTTCAGAGGCTTTGAACTCTCTGGGTAAGCTTGGTTGGGTGTGCCCAGATTTTCACCCCCACTACGATGATCTCCTGGCTTAGTCTGAGGACCCCCTAGCAGATGAACTTAGAGCTCTTGTTTTCTTTGCCTGCCTATATTGGTCTCTGCATTCCCCCGTGTCACCACCATTTAATGGTATTGACATTGATATTGATAATGATAATGGCAAGAAGCATACTAGGTTCTGTAGGCAGAATAGTGTAGTATGGATTCTGTGGGCAGACTACCTAGTCTGTTTACATTCTGTCTGTGTTGCTTCCTAGTTGTGTGAACTTAGGCAAGTAGTCTGACCACTCTGTCTCAGTTTTTCATTTGTAAAACCAGAATAAGGGTTTCTATTTCATAGGAGAATTATAAGTTAATGCATGCAAAACTCTTTTTTTAAAGATGCCATTTGGCTGATAAAAGTATTTTATTAAAAAAAAATTTTAATTTAAATTCAAGTTAGTTAACATACACTGTAGCATTGGTTTCAGAAGTAGAACCCAGTGATTCATCACTTACATATAACACCCAGTAATGTATGCAAAGTTCTTAAAGTTTCTGTTATTATTGGTGGTATAGCTACCATTTATTGAGTGCTTGCTAAGTGTCAGGTAGTAGTAAGAGCATCTCACATGTTATTTATTTATTTGGTTTTATTTTTAAGTTTATTTTTTGAGAGAGAGAGAGAGAAAGAGAGAGAGAGAGCCATGCGGGGGAGGGGCAGAGAGAGAATTCCAAGCAGGCTCCACACTTAGTGCAGAGTCTCATGCAGGGCTCTATCTCATGATCATGAGATCATGACCTCAGCCAATATCAAGAGGGGGATGTTTAACTGATGGAGCCACCCACGGGCCCCTCACATGTTATTTTATTTAATTCCTTACAGTGACCTTCTGAGATGAATATCCTTATACCCATTTTATAGGCAAGGAGACTAAAGGTCAGTAATTTACTTGGATCAATTGCTAATAGGTGGTAGAGACAGAATTCAAATCCACAGCTGACTGCATCTGCAGCCTTGCCCTTAACCAGTTTGCTACTACTTCTTCTCATACTAATGTGATTCTTTTTTAGTCTGGATTCAGAGGGAAATACAGACCCCTATTATTTTTCTCGTCTTCCATGACCTTTATTCTCCCATCACAGGTGGCAAAATACCTTGATGACATCTTGGAAAAAAGTGGAAGCTGAGACAACATCTCAGTCACAGCTTTGGAGGTCTTCAGGATGGCTGGATGGCTCAGGGAGGTGGGCATTTGTGATGGTTAGGCTGTCTGGGGTTGGTGGAGACTTTGGATGGCAGAGGAGATTGGGTGCTTAGACTTTGGTCTTTATTTCTAAATTGCTCCTATGACCAGTTAATCAAGCTGTTGCAGAATATGTGATACTCATCCTTCTACCATCTAATCAGCTTATGGTAACTGACACAAGTCAGATAGATCTAGGCTTAAATGTTTCTTTCTGCCATACTAAGAAAACCCAGAAAGTTGTTTTAACTTCTCTGAAGTTTTCTGAAAAGAAAAACACTTTGATTGATCAGGTTTTCGAGGGAATTAGAAAATGTGTTATGGCTCTTGGTAGACATTCCTAAGTATTTGTTTCTTTGGCTCCAATCTAGAGCTGCAAGTGTTGACGAGACTTTCATAATGAATAACAGAAGGTTGTTTTTTTTTTTTATTATTATCAGACTAACCCTTTATCACTAAGTAGAAAACATTCAGTGAGCGTCCTCCAGACCCACATGATAACTGAGTGCTAGGCAGGCACTGAACGAAATACATAATAATCTTCCCTACTCTCGTGTAGGGTGGGCATTGTCTCGAGTTTGCACAGGAGAATCAGGTTCAGAGAAGCGATCTGTCCAAAGTTATATAGCTGGTTAGTGGAAGAGTCAGGATCGATCCTCATGACTCTAAAGCAGTGCCTTTTCTCCATGAAAGAGCAAAAATGCCATTCATTGATTCATTAATTTGTCAAACATTTGTTGATAATTTGCTATGTGCCTGGCACAGTTTTAGAGGCTATGTGTGTAATACAAAGAAACACACGTGGGAATGTACACTGTGATTGAAGAAACAATCACATACATATCACAAACTTAATAGCCTGAACTCTGCCCCCTTCTCACTACAAAACACTTGAAAATTCTGGATTTAAAAAACCCCAATATTTTAAATTGCATAAATGAACTCATAAAATGTGAAGAAAACCCCCAAGTTCCAAACAAAACAAAACAAAACAAAACACCAGAGGAAACTGAAAAAACAACCTGGTTGGCATTTGAGTTAATGTTTGGGTTCTCCTGAGACAGGATTTGTGGTCTTCTTAACCTAGAGGTGTGGCTTTTGTTACCCAAAGATTGGAGGGAACCTGCATAAATCTGGGACACTCAGGGGGCCATACTTTCAATGAAATGATTGAATTGAAGAGAGAAATTAACCCACCAGCAAAGAAAGACAAGGAGGAGCTTGGCTTAGAATAGGTGGAATAAAATGTGTCCTGTGAGAATTTGTAACTATAGATGCCTCACAGGGGTTTGGGGTTTAAACTCATGCTACTGATGTGGTCCAGGAGTGCCCCCACCCCAAGCCAACTGACTAATGCAAAAATAGTGCTTCAGTGATATTACTCCTGGGGCACCTGGTAGAAGCAAATGCAAAATGGATGTGGTGAAATGTACTGTCATCCCTGGCTGCACAGGATTCACAGGCAAAGCCCCATAGAATATGAGCTCACAATCTCAAGTCCCCAACACACACACACACACACACACACACACACACACACACACACTATGCCATGCACCAGCACACAGAGTGTCTGTGGAAGATGCCACAGAGCAGAAAAGTTTGAAGACTTGGTGGGTGGGACTTTAAAGGTTGAAGTGGTTCTAGGTCTGGCTGCAAATGGACACGCTGGCGTCCTCAGTGTGAAGATCAGCCTGCACCAGGGTAAGGAGGTGGGTCTTGGCAAGCTGTGCTTAAGGATAAGTGGTTAAGACTAGCAGGAGCTGAAGGTTTTGTTTAAGGGTCTGCGAAGGATAAAACTAAAATATAAATGAAGGCCAAGTTGTCAAGGGCTTTGAATGTCTTACCAAGGGTGCAGAGGTGACATGATGAAAATGTTAAAGAAATCTTTCCAGAATGTCTGGTGATGCTTAGGAAATGCAAGAAAGAGGATAGAACGGGTTAGTATCTGGTGGGACACATGGCAGGTTGGGCAATTCATTGGGAAAAACAATTTTGCAGCTTTGAAAAAAAAAAGTAGAGCTTAAAAACTTATTTTATTTTTTTAACAAATCTTTTTTTTAAAGTTTATTTATTTATTTTGAGAGAAAGAGAGAGAGAGAGGGAGAGCAGGGGAGGGTCAGAGAGAGAGAGAGAATTTCAAGCAGGCTCTGTGCTGTCAGCATAGAGCCTGACACAGGGCTCAACCCCATGAACCGTGAGATCATGACCTGAGCTGAAACCAAGAGTTGGATGTTTCACTGACTGAGCCACCCAAGTGACCCAAAACTTATTTTATTTTTTTAAAGCAAAGGGGCACGCTGAAGTCCAGACCAAAATATTCTAGGTGAGAAGGTATTGGGATGGCCTAGTTCTACCTATAGAGAATCGTGCACCATTAGGTGCTTAATACTTAATCCTCTTTTGGGAGGAATGTGATAATAATTGGTCAGCTTCTGCAGATAGCTCAGTGCAGCGTATTGTTGGCTTCACAGAGGTCATCCCCACCCCTCCCAGATCCCCCAGAATCCTGGCCAAATCTAAAGGAAACCCCCAGGTGTGGTGAGACCTGTCCAACCACCTGAGGACGACTGGCATCAAAACTGGGACTCTGTAATCCACAGAATTGGTGGAGGGCAAAGTCCTGTGCTGGGGATGGCACATTTACAGGTGACGAGAAGGATCCCTTTGTCTGGATGAATCATCTTTTCCCTTTTGCCAGGGCTGTAATTTCCGCTCTGCAGCCCGGAGGCCAATGAGTTTGAACCTGAGCAGAAGGAAAAGTAAAGTAAAGGAGTTTCGTGTTAGGGTGTGAGGGCTTTGTTAGCCCCTTGGCAGCTGAAGTAAAATGAGCAGGGACACAGGGGAGTTGGGGCCTTGAGTTGGGCGGAAACTGCTAGAAGATGCAAATTGATAAATAAACATTAAAACAATGAGGCTCTACTAATCCTCTGACAAAGGACAAATTGCTAATCTAACCTCCCCGCCAGGATGGCTGCCTCAGTTGAACAAAGGCGGCTTTTATAGTTTATGTTTTATTTGTAAACTGACAGCCGCTGGTCAGTTAAATGGATTTTCTCTCACCTGCCTCTGAGGGGGTGGGGAGGTGGCAGGTAATCCTTTCTTTCTCTACAGGGCTCAGGGAAATGGTCACCTGATCTGACCAGGAAAGGCCTTGGAGGATGTGCCAAATTTTAGCCACTTTAGAATAACTGCTAAATTGCTCGTCAACAATGGGGCCAGTGTCTGACGGGGAAGGGCTGGGGAGTGGTGTGCCTTTCCAGCTAATAATTCATGAGGGGCCTCCAGTTTCCTAGCCTCTCTCCAGCCTTCCAATTCCGGGGCTGGATGCCTTCTCTGGGAAAGGTGGTTGTGAGCACACATTGGTGCTGGTAATTCTGAAAGGTGTCTGTCACCCAGGCTCCTTCCTACGGGAGGCAGGCTGCCTTCTCCATTTCCTCTGAAGAACTGTCACCCTGGCCCAAGGTGTCAACTCGTTCATTATTCCAGCTGATCCACAGAGGAGACCTGACACTCGGATCTGACACCCACACCCACAACCTGGGGAAAATCACAGATACGTCCTGTCTCCAGGGGCCTCTGGCCTCTGTTACCCGCTCCTCAGTCTGCCTGTTGTCATCCACTTCCACCTCAACTGTCAAGGCTGGGTCCTAATGGGACTTGAACTCAAAAACCGCGAGATCATGACCCAAGCTGAAATCACGAGTCGGATGCTTAACTGACTGAGTTACACAGGCGCACCAAGGTTTTCTGTATTTTTTTTCACTACAACTGGCATGCCTACTCAGCCTCAGGCATGCGCTCCATGATCGCTCATAGTAGCTGTCACTTGTTGAGGTTTACTGGGCCAGGAATAGTTGCCATGCATTTTATATGTATTATCCCTTTAAAACCTTATGTTGATGGTCAGAGGTAGGAATTACCATCTCCATTTTTATGGCTAGGGAGCCTGGAGTTTGGAAGCATTGAGAAACAGCCCAAGGTCACCCAGGAGGAATTTGTAGAACAATCATTTGAACTCAAGTCTGTCTAACTTAGAGACTGCTTCCTGGGGAGACACAGATTTGGGTTCAACATACAGGGCACTTTGGATCAGATAAAAATATCTGAAATTGGGTTGGGCCTCATGAAGCGTGGCACATTTCTTATCGATGGCGATGGCCAAGTAGAAACTGGGAGTGGGGCTTGTTGTAGACCTAAGGTTTGGATCAATGTCCTCTGAAGCCTTTTCTTTCTGAGCAGGCTGAAAACCTCCTTTGCTATCGTTCAGAGAATTATATGCACGTATGTGCATTTTGCAGTGAGAAGTTTTAGTTTATCTGTTTTTCTTTTGGGAACTGTGGCTAAACAATCCAAGGACAGGATCAGCCCCATTGGAAGAAGTGCTAGTTTCATCATTACTGAGGTCTGATTTCAGCCCCATATTGCAAAGAACAGAGCCCTTAGCTTCTGTTCAAGTTATTTGTCTCCAAGTCTGATCCTACTCACAGACCTTTCTGAACTGGAAGTAGATTCATGTCACGAACTCCCAATTTTCAAACGGGAAAACAATTTTAAGCGACTTCTTATGTAGCAGGTTTATATTTACAGTTAGAGAGGGGCACCTGGCTGGCTCAGTTGGTGGCACATGCAACTCTTGATCTTGGGTTGTAAGTTTGGGCCCCACATTGGGTGTAGAGATTACTTAAAAATAAATCTTTAAAAAAATTAGAGCTAGAAACATTCATATTAGAGGTTTAGTTTTGAGATCTTGGAGTTAAGTTCAGCTTAAGTTAAGGGGATCTGGAGTTAAAGATCTTCCTGCAGTGCCTCTATAATGAGGGATTTATTAATTGCTATTTTGTGTAGTGAATTATCAACACTTGTAAGAAATATCCAACTACTAAAACAGGATGCCAGATATGATATGTAACAGCTTAAATGACAGTAGAAACAATCTCTCCTAGGACTTATCTGTAGAGTTATTGCAGAGGGTGGTGCTGGGGAGTCTCCTCGAAATACGGTGCCCACAGGTATTACAGTAGGAGCCAAGAGAACATGGTGGAAAGCAGAAGTCTGAGTGATGAGGGGATCCTGGGTGGCTCAGTCAGTTAGGTGTCTGACTTCGGCTCAAGTCATGATCTCTTAGTGTGTGAGTTCGAGCCCTGTATCGGGCTCTCTGCTGCAGTGTGGAGCCTACTTTAGATCCTCTCCCTTGCTTACTCTCTCTCTCTCTCTGTCAAAGTAAATAAACTTAAAAAAAAAAAAAGAGAGAGAGAGAGAAACACCTAAAAAAAAAAAAAAAGAAGTCTGAATGGACAGACGAACTGAGACAAAAACCTGACTGCCTTCACCCTTCATCAATAGTTTGAAGTTATATGGGAATGCAAGCTGGTGCAGCCACTCTGGAAAACAGTATGGAGATTCCTCAAAAAACTAAAAATAGAACTACCCTACGACCCAGCAATTGCACTACTTAGAAATTATGCTAAGTGAAATTAGTCAGAGAAAGACAAATATCATATGACTTCACTCATATGAGGACTTTAAGAGACAAAACAGATGAATATAAGGGAAGGGAAACAAAAATAAAAACAGGGAGGGGGACAAAACATCAGACTCATGGAGAACAAACAGAGGGTTACTGGAGGGGTTGTGGGAGGGGGGATGGGCTAAATGGGTAAGGACACTAAGGAATCTACTCCTGAAATCATTGTGGCACTATATACTAACTAATTTGGATGTAAATTTAAAAAAAAATTAAATTAAAAGTAAAAAAAAAATAGTTGGAAG
Organism: Panthera tigris; assembly: GCF_018350195.1. NCBI lineage: Eukaryota > Metazoa > Chordata > Mammalia > Carnivora > Felidae > Panthera > Panthera tigris. The sequence continues at coordinate 44,582,470 of NC_056671.1, forward strand.
TTACATACAACACCTGACATCTGGAAAAAGGGGATGATAAAACCTCCATCACTGGGCCATGTTGAGGATGAATTGAGACAGAATGTGTGAAAGCCCCTTACTCAAGTGCCTGACACACAGTGAGTGAGTGCATTAATTAAGATGAGGTCAGTTGGAAGCAGAGAAAACCCTAACACACACTGGCCTAAATAAAAGAGAGTTTATGGCTTCATGTCATTGAAAACTCAGAGGGCAGGCTTCAGAGTCGTTTTGATCTAGTTACCCAATCATATCGCCACGGCCCTTCAAGATATTGGCTTTACACTAGACTGCCTCCATCCTTCTTGCAAGATGGCTACCCTCACTGTACAGGACTGCATGCTTCCTCATCACAGAAAGAAAGAATGTTTCTCCCTCAACTGCGGACCAGAAATTCTGGGCTTCCTTCTTTTTAAAAAAAAAATTTTTTTTTTTTTAACGTTTATTTATTTTTGAGACAGAGAGAGACAGAGCATGAACAGGGGAGGGGCAGAGAGAGAGGGAGACACAGAATCTGAAACAGGCTCCAGGCTCTGAGCGGTCAGCACAGAGCCCGACGCGGGGCTCGAACTCACGGACTGTGAGATCATGACCTGAGCCAAAGTCAGACGCTTAACCGACTGAGCCACCCAGGCACCCCTGGGCTTCCTTCTAATGAAGCTACATTTCCTTATGTGCTGTCATACTCTAAACCCATGGCTGTGAAATGCCAAGTGTTGATTGGCTAAGGTCTGCATTGGGTGCTTAACCCTGAACCAATCACTGTGTCAGAGGTGATGAAATAAGGAATTGGCTCTAACCAATCAGGGCTCCCACCTTGAGCTGGGGGTGGGTAAATCCCACCCAAACATACTGTCTGGAAGGGGGTGGTGTGTGGAATTCATGCTATGGAGACAGTCACAGGATTAGTGCAGCAGGTGCCTAATAAATATTGTTATTGTTCTTATTAAAAAACAAAATTCCACATTCTGGAGAATGTTTCCTTATGACTGATACTTAGTAGTCCCCCTCCCCCCCCCCCCCCCAATAAATAGTAACCCTTTCCTTTTGGTTTCTAAGAAATATTACATTGTTTTATTCGGGCCCATCCCCTAGCCATAGACGCACATTCTTTAAGTGCTTCTTCAATGAGTTTTAAGTGGATTTTTATGTCGTAGCTGGCCTAGATCCAAATCTGTCTTTTCTATGAAGGTGGTGATAGTAATGGTGGTATCCTCATCCATCTGAAGCAGAAAGAGCTGGAAAAAATTTATAGGCCATCAGCTATTTGGACCAGCCACCCAACCTGATATTGGCCTTTTATCACGTGGAGTTACCCTCTATGGGCCAACTCCATGAAGTGAACATATTACATGCATTAGATATGAAGCATATTTGGGGCTTTGGAAGAGGATGGACACGAAGCAAAACCACATGCAGACATTTCAGCTGATGAATGACCTGTGGGTGGGCAGGTGCTGCCAGTTACAGCTGAGCTCTGGGAAAGGGGAAGGGAGGTGGAATGAAAGGGAGGGAAGCTTTTAAACTTCCTGGCCTTGCAGCTGCCACCTGAAGGTAATAACGCTGCCGGTGGGCATAGAAAAGGAGTCCACTGGCTTTGGTTTCTGAGGGTCTTGCTCAATCTCCGTGAAGGGTAATGATCTCTTATAGTTTTTATGAGACTTTCGAGTCCTTTCTGTCATGTACGTTTATACAACAAGACTTAGGGCTCAGTGTTCCCTCTGGAGATGTGTAGGAGACAGATCTTGGGTTGCTTTGTTACGGACATCTTTCACACCTCATAGGACAATGCAACTTTGCCCTCTGTGGTTCATTTTTTCCCTTGGGGATTTAGCAGACACATGAGACTCAGCTGTGTTTCCTGAGAGTGAAACATTGTTGAGGAGGCTCAGGAGATACTTTGTTCTGGAGGGAGCAGGACGTTTGTGGTTGTACTAGTTTCCTGTGGCTGCTGTAGTAAATTACCATAAACTCAGTGGCTTAAAACAACACAAATATATTGTCTTATAATTCTGGATGTTAGAAGTCTTAAAATTTGTGTGTCGGCCGGCTGCATTCCTTCTGGAGACTCCAGAAGAGAATCGGTGTCCTTGCCTTTTCCACTTCTAGAAGCTGCCTGCGTTCCGTGGCTTGTGGCCCCCTTCCTCCATCTTCAAGGACCCCAGTGTAGCATCCTCAAGTCTCTCTGTCTCTGTCTTTTTCTGACCTCTGCTTGCATCATCATATCTCCTTTTCTGTCTCTGACCTCCTGCCTCACTCCTCATTAGGTCCCTTGTAATTACATCATCCCACCCCAAGAATCCAGGATAATCTCCCCATTGTAAGATCCTTAACCAAATCACATCCGCGAGCTCCTTTTTGCCAGGTAAAGTGACGTATTTACAAGTTTCAGGAATTAGAATGTGGACATCTTTGGGGACTATTATTCTGTCTACCATAGTGGTCTAGTTTGTCCTTCTCTCCTGCCTGACTTTTACCTTTAAAACTGATTTACTTTTTGTTTCCTTTTTTTTTTAATGTTTATTTATTTTTGAGACAGAGAGACAGAGTGTGAGTGGAGGAGGGGCAGAGAGAGAGGCAGACACAGAATCTGAAGCAGGCTCCAGGCTCTGAGCTGTCAGCACAGAGCCTGATGTGGGGTTCGAACTCACAAACTGTGAGATCATGACCTGAGCCGAAGTCAGATGCTTAACCGACTGAGCCACCCAGGCACCCCTACTTTTTGTTTCTAATAGGTAGTATGTTCACAAAAAGAAAACAATACCAAGGAAATATATACAGATGACCAATGGGCACATGAAAAAAATGCTCAACATTATTAGTTATTAGGAAAATGCAAATCAAAACCAAGAGATACCACTTTACAAACCACTAGGATGGCTAAAATATACAGCTAAAATAAATGGCTTTTTTAAAGTTTATTTTTATTTGAGAGAGAGAAAGAAAATGAGTGAGGGAGGGGCAGGAAGTGAAGGAGAGAGAGAAGCCCAAGCAGGCTCCGTGCTGTCAGCACAGAGTTTGACATAGGGCTCCATCCCACAAATTGTGAGATCATGACCTGAGCTGAAATCAAGAGTTGGATGCTTAACTAACTGAGCCACCCAGGTGCCCCAATCTTGATAAATATGTGGAGAAATTGGAACCCTTGTATACTGTCATGAGGATGTAAAATGGTGCAGCCACTGTGGAAAACAGTGGTTTGGTGTTTCCTCAAAAAGTTAAACATAGAATTGCCATATGATCCAGCAATTCCTCTTCTAGTTATATATCCAAAAGAACTGAGAGCAGAGACTCAAACAGAAACTTGCACAAGAATGTTCATAGTAGCATTGTTCACAATATACAAAAGATCCATCAACAGATAAACGAATAAACAAAATGTAGTGTATACATACAATGGAATACTATTCAGTTACAGACAGGAATTAAGTATTGATGCTTGCCACAATGTGGATGAAGCTTGGAAACATTATGCTAAATTAAAGAAGCTAGACACACACACAAAACAAATGTTGTATGATTCCATCTATATGAAATACCCAGAATAGGGAACTCCATGAGGATAGAAGCAGCTTGGTGGTTACCAGGGTCTGGGGACAAGAGGGAATGGGGAATGACTGCTGAATGGGTACAGGATTTTCTTTTGGGGGTGATGAAATGTTTTGGAACTTGGTAAAGGTGGTGTTGGACAATATTGTGAATGTACTAAATGCCACTGAGTTGTGCACTTTATAGTGGTTTATTTCATGTTATATGAATTTCACCTCATTTTTTTTTAAGTGGAAAGCAGTAAACAAGGTATGCATTGAAAAATCTGGGGTGCCTGGGTGGCTCAGTCAGTTAAGCATCTGACTTCAGCTCAGGTCATGATCTCACGGTTCGTGGGTTCGAGCCCCGCGTCGGGCTCTGTGCTGACAGCTCAGAGCCTTGAGCCTGCTTCGGATTCTGTGTCTCCCTCTCTCTCTGACCCTCCCCGGTTGATGCTCTGTCTCTCTCTGTCTCAAAAATAAATAAACATTTAAAAAACATTAAAAAAAAAAAAGAAAAATCTTACTCCTACCTCTGCCCTATGTGCTCCGTTTTCCTCCACCCACATAGGTAACTACTTTAATTAGCTTGTTGCACATCCTACCAGTGTTTCTTTAAGCAGGAACAAGCAGATGTGACTTATTCTGCTTTTCTCTCTTTCCCATTAAAAGTAGCATACTATATATGATTTTTCACTGTTTTGCATCTAATAATACATACTATAGAGTCTTTTTATATCTTCAATATTTTAACATCTGGTGATATCCCACAGCTTAGATGTAACATATAGATGATATCTGGTGATATCCCACAGCTTAGATGTTTCATATAAACATTTAATGCTGCACATTTCTCTCTAAGCACTGCTTTAGCTGCATCCCACAAATTTTGACATGCTGTATTTTTTCTTATCACGCGTTTCAAAATATTTTTTTCCCTGAAACTACCTCTTTGACCAAAAAATTATGTAGAAGTAGGATGCTGAATTTCAAAGTATTTAGATATTTTCCTTTCATTGATTTCTAGTCTAATTCCATTATGATCAGAGAATGTTTTGTAGGACTATAATTCTTTTCATCTTTTCTCTTTTTTTAATACCTATTTATTTATTTAAATTTATTTGTTTAAATTCAAGTTAGTTAACATACAGTATAGTATTGGTTTCAGGAGTAGAACCCAGTGATTTGTCACTTACATATAACACCCAGTGCTTATCCCAACAAGTGCCCTCCTTAATGCCCATCGCTCATTTAGCCCATCCCCTCACGCACCTCCCCTCCAGCAACCCTCAGTTTGTTCTCTGTATTTAAGAGTCTCTTATGGTTTTCCTCCCTCTCTGTTTTTATCTTATTTATTTTGAAATAATTGTAGACTCAGATACAGTTGTAAGAAATAGTAAAAAAAAAAAAAAAAGGTATGTATACCCATAATGAGTTGAGCTGTGTTCCCTACAAAATTCATATGTTGAAGTCCTAACCCCCAGAACCTTAGAACGTAAGGATTTGGAAATAGGGTCTTTGTAGAGGTAATCAAGTTAAAGTGAGGTCATTAGAGTGGTCCTTCATCCAGTATGACTGGTGTCCTCATAAAAGGGGAAAATCTGAACACAGAGATACATATACAGGGAAGATGATACAAAGACACAGACAGAAGACAGCCATCTATAAGCTACAGAGCGAGACCTAGAACAGATTCGCCCTCATAGCCCTCAGAAGAAACCAACCTTGTTTTCAACTTGATTTTGGACTTCTAGTCTTCAAAGCTAGGAGACAATAAATTTCCATTATTTAAGCTGCCCAGTCTGTGGAAATTTGTTACAGCAGCCTAGTAAACTGATAAATTTAGCACAGTTTCACCCAATGGTAACATCTTACAATCTTACTTAACTGGAAAATTGACGTCAATATCATCCATTGACCTTTTTCAGATTTTACCAGTTTTATATGCAGTTGTGTGTGTGTGTGTGTGTGTGTGTGTGTGTGTTTGTATTTAGTTCTGTGGAATTTTATCATATGTAGAGGCATGTGACCACCACCACAAAAACCCTTTGTGCTACGCTTAGACCCAGCCACCTCCTTCCCATCCCACTCCCTAACCCCTGGCTACTACTAGTCTATCTCCAACTCTATAATTTTGTCATTTCAAGAGTGCTATATAAATGGAATAATACAGTATGTAACCTTTAGAGATGGGCTTTATTCAGTCAACATAATTCCCTTGAGACTTATCTACATCATTGTAGTCTTCAGAGTTGGGAGACAATAAATTTCCATTATTTAAGCTGTGCCAGTAGCTCATTCCTTTTATTGCTAAGTAGTATTCCAAGGTATGGATGTACCATAGTTTTGTAACCATTCACTGGTTGAAAAACCTTTGGGTTGTTTCCAGTTTGGGGCTATTATAAATAACCCTGCTATAACCATTTGCATACAGGTTTTTTTGTGGACCTGAGTTTTCATTTTTCTGGGATAGATGCTACATCCTTTTACTTTCAATCTTCCTATACTATTTTAAGTGACTTTATTATAAAACAGATTTAAAAAATCCATTCTGCCAATATCTTTCAATTGCTTTGTTTAGACTGCATTTAATGTAGTTGTATGTTTGGGTTTAAGACTATCATTTATTTTCTGGGTTTTTTTTCCCTCTGTTTTTTGTTCTTCTGTTTCCCATCTCATGTTTTCCTTTGGGTTATTTGAATCATTTTAGTATTATATTTTATTTATTGTGTGTGTGTGTGTGTGTGTGTTCTGCTACATCTCTTTATTTTTTTTAATTTTTTAAATGTTTTTATTTATTTTTGAGACAGAGAGAGACAGAGCATGAGCAGGGGAGGGGCAGAGAGAGAGGGAGACACAGAATCTGAAGCAGGCTCCAGGCTCTGAGCTGTCAGCACAGAGCCCAATGCGGGGCTCAAACTCATGGACTGTGAGATCATGGCCTGAGCTGAAGTCGGATGCTTAACCAACTGAGCCACCTAGGCGCCCCTGTATCTCTTTAAACAATATCTTTTGTTCTAGGTTGCTCTAGGAATTACAAAATACATCCTTACCTTTTCATGGTATTTTACCACTTCAAGTGGAATGTGGAAACTGCCTCCTCATTGTGCCTATCCTCTCTTGCCTTCGTTTTATAGTTGTTTTCTATATTACACCTACATATATAATGTCAAACAATGTTATACCTTTGGTTTTCAACCATGTTCCAGTTTTAAAAACTCGAGAGAAGAAATTCTCTTATATTTACCCATACATTCACCATATCTGTTATTCTTCCTTCATTCCTGATGAAATACCAAGTTTCCACCTGGTATCATTGCTCTTCTATTTGAAGACTGTACTTTTAGAAAAGGGCCTACTTTTAGTAGGCAACAAATTCTACTCTATTTGTTACACCTGCATTCCTGACGTATATTTAGCTGGATATAGAATTGTGGGTTGACAATTCCTTCCTTTCAGTATTGTTAAAATGCTATTTTGCTTCCTTCTGGTTTCCATTTCTGAAAAGGTGTCTGCAGTTATTTGGGTCATTGCTCCTTATAAGTGATATGTTGTTTTTCTCCATTTGGCTGTGAGATTTCGACAAATGTTAGGCCTTTTGATGTTGTCACACACATTCCTGAGGCTTGTTCATTTTTGCCCCAAATCTTTATTCTTTGTTGTTTAGACTGCAGAATTTCTATCGATCTGTCCTCACATTCACTGACTCTTTCCTCTGTCATCTCCATTCTGCCATTGAGCCCATGAGTGAGTTTTAGAATTTTAGTTACTGGTAGTGCCTGGCTGGCTCAGTCAGTAGAGCATGTGACTCTTGATCTAGGTTGTAGGTTCGAGTGCCATGTTGGGTGTAGAGATGACTTAAAACTAAAATCTTTTAAAAAAGTTTCAGTTATTGTATTTTTAGTTCTAAAAACTCTGTTTGATGGTCTTGATATTTTCCTCTTCTTTGCTGGGACTATCTTCCATTAATTTAAAGGAAATTTGACCCTACTTGTTAGGTCACTTGTGTAATAGCTGCTTTAAAGTCTTTTGCAGGTAATTCCAACATCAGCATCATCTCACTTGATCTTAGCCAAAAGGCTGAGAAGCGATACATCAGCATCATCTCAGCGTGCAAGTTGAGATTTTTCTGGTTCTTCATGTCAAGTAATTCTGTACTGGATTCTGGACATTGTGAATATTACAAGTCTCTGGGTCTTATTTATATCCAATGAAAAATGTGGATTTATTTACTTTGGTAAGAAATTAAAAGCAATTTACAATTTAAAGCAATTGTAAGTTCCAACCAGCTTTCTGTGGGCTGTGGTTTCCACAGTCAATTCCACTTTTAAAATCTTTGCAGTGCTATTCAGATCTGTCTTGCATGTGTGCCACCTGGTGGCCAGTGTGGGATGTGGATGGTGGTCTATCTCAGTTTATAGTTCCATCTGGAAGCTATTGGTATACTCTTCAGGGTCAGATTCATACATGTGCCACTTAGGGGATTTATGAACAATTTTATAAGGTCACTTTCCCAATGTCTTTGCCCTCTACCATGTCCCAGTACTTTCTGGGTCCCCTTTTCAGTCTTCCATGTAGAAGAAAAACCAGAAAGAAAACAGGGACTTTCTCCCATTCTTTTGAGCATTAGAAGACCACTTTCCTGTTCCTTAAGCCAGAACCAGAATGTTTCTCTGGAGCCCATTTCCAGTTTCAGGATATCTTAAGTTTAGACTGGGCAACACCAAAGCCAACAATATGGTAAACTCAGCATGGATTCAGAGGTACTTTGTCCTCTGGTCTCCCCTTCCAATCCATCCGATACTATTTACCTCACAGAGTTCTCAAATTGCTGGTCATGCATTCTCCCTGGGTTTATGGCTGCTTTCAGTGGGAGAGATAGTGTGGAGCATGCTTACTCCATCTTACCTGGAACTCGGGGCTGAGTTTGGAATCACATAGTGAATTTGATCAACACCTTACAAATGGACAGGTGCGCTATTCTACTTGCCTTTTAAGTTGTGGTGTTTCTGAGAATTGTCTTCTCTTTTTCAGTCTTCATAACAGTGCTTCTCAACTTGGTTTCTTGTTAGAATCACCTAGAAAGATGAAATAAAATATCCTAATATGTAGGCTATCCCCCAGACAAATTACACCAGAATCTCTGGGAGGAGGACCCAGGCATCAGTACCTATTTTTTTTCTCTTCTATTTCACACTCCATACCCCATTCCCTAACCCTCCAAACCTACTCTTCCTATAATAGATGCCTTATTTCATTCAATATTGTCACCATCCACTAGACTCCTAAGTAAGACATGTCAGAGTTGGCCTGAATTTGGCTCCTGAATCCTTCATATTCAGGCTACACTCCATCTTGCCGATGCTAACTCAGAAATGTCTTCAAACATGTCCCCTGCCTCCATCCCCTTTCAGCAAGCCCATCCTGCATCTGGATGACTGTATCACCATGCCTTCAATTTCCCTCTCACCACTTTCTCTCTTCTTGGCAATAGCTCTCAGGGCTACCAGGGGATCTTCCTAAAAGAAGAATCTCAAGGTGCCTGGGTAGCTCAGTTGGTTAAGCCTCTGACTCTTGATTTTTGGCTCAGGTTGTGATCTCACAGTTTGTGTGTTCAAGTCCTGCATGGGGCTCTGTGCTGACAGCGAGCGTGGAGCCTGCTTGGAATTCTTGTCTCCCTCTCTCTGCCCCTCCCCTGCCTGTGCTCTATCTCTCTATCTCAGAAATAAACATTTAAAAAAATTTAAAAAAGAGAGAAGAATCTCATCATGTTACTCCCCTTGTAAAACCTCTGTGGCACCTCCTTGCCCACAGTATAGAGCTGAGCAAGGGACACAAGGGTTGCCATACCCAGCCTGGACAACACTTCCCCCATCACCTATGCATTTCTCCTCTCCATGTCCCAAAGTCACACAGGTGATCCCTGACATACTCCAGATCCTATCATGCCTTCTCATCATGCCTCCTACTAAAATGCTTGCTCCCTACCTTGATAGCTGGCCATCATCTTTTCAACCATTATGAACCAACTGAAATGTTAACCACTTGCTAATGCTTCCAAGTTGATGTCATTTCTGGATCATCTGTGTTTCTCCAGTTTGGACCATAACTGTGTAAGAGTGTATAAAAGCATATGATAGTGGCTGCAAGCGTATAAAACTCCATTGAAATTGTCTGTTTGCATGACTGCTGTCCCCACTAGATTGGGAGCACCTTGAGAGTGGGAACTGATTAATATTTGTCTTTCCAGGGAAGAACACAGTGCCTGACTCGGAGTAGACCCTCAGCGGACATTCAAACAAATGAGTGAATTCATAGCAGATGGTGGCCTCAGAGGCAGCTTTGTGAGATTGGGGAAGTGAAAGAAAGAAGACGAAATGTAGGTATCAAAAAAATCCGAGAATGTTTACAAAATAAAACAGATCACTAAAGTTCCTTAGCTTAAAGAGGGTAGTCATTTCTGATTTAGGTGAAGATGTGGATATTATTTTGAAAAGCATCCTGGATGTCTTCTTATCTGAAGGAAAAGGAGACACCAAGGAAATATAATGAATTTGTAAAACAGGTATAAATTAAAACTCTAAGGAGCCGAGGAAATGGTTCTGATCTGGGGAGCAGGCTGCACTTGGGCAAGTTAATTAACTTCTCTGAGTTTACTTTTTTTTTTTTTTTTTTTTTTTTTTTTAGAGAGAGAGAGAGAGAGAGAGAGAACGCGCACATGCCCACGCACCCCTCTGAGTCTCAATTTTTAACCTGTGTAACAAACACAGTATTTTCTACCTCATAAGGTTGAGGGTTGAATGAGTTAACACATATTTCCAGCATGTAGTTAAGGGTCCAATAAATAGTATTATTTCTATTTTCTGGTGATTTAGGGAACAAGTTGGCAGAAGTAGATGGAAAGAGGCATGTGTATATTTCAATTGGGGTCTTTATTGACTCCAGCTCCTCAGAGAGAGAAAGGCTCTGGGATTCTGAAGTCCTGAAGTCCGGGGATGAGCTGACAAATCAGACAGCTTTGGCCATCATTCTTGGTCCAGTTAGACTACTCATCCTCCACTCAGAGAGCCACAAAGCTGACCAAGAGCCAGCATGATCCCCTCACGCAGGGAGGGACTTTATTTCTCATCTAAGTGTCTTTGACACTTGAAATAATGGAGGAAATTTTAACCTGCTCTACTTGGAGAGGCCCTATTTGCCAAGGACATTCTAAAAATATACTGTTGGGGTTTAAGAAAAAATATCTCCTACTGACTCTAAAGGTACCTGCAGGTGCTACCTTCTAAATTTTTTTTTATTTTTTTTTAATGTCTATTTACTTTTGAGACAGAGAGAGAGTGTGAGCAGCGGAGGGGCAGAGAGAGAGGGAGACACAGAATCTGAAGCAGGCTCCAGGCTCTGAGCTATCAGCACAGAGCCCAATGCGGGGCTCGAACTCACGGACGGTGAGATCATGACCTGAGCTGAAGTCGGATGCTCAACCGACTGAGCCACCCACGCACCCCTACCTTCTAAATTTATGTCAACAGAAATAGCTAGACCTTGAGATGTCCATTCAAAGTACATGAAACATTCTGGATAAACATTAAAAAAAAATTCAAAGTATATGAAACATTCAGCTACAAAGATCACGCACATTTTCAGTATACAAGGAACAATTATATTATTGTTGTTTCACTTTTATTTTTTATTAACAAATCTCCTTTGTTTACTTGTGGTAATTATGTTTCCTGATAACGTGAAAAATACTGAGCAGCTAAATAGAGCAATCAGGGCAAAGCAATCAAAGTCCCTGAGACATCTTATTGTGTCTGTCCATACTTGCTCCTTTCACTGGGCAGGTGTAAAGAATCTCACCTTGCCAGCATCATGTGTGGAAAACATCTCAGTTTCAGTAGAAGGGTAGAAAGAAAGAAAAAATCAACACTGAAAACTTACCACGTGCATTTTCTGTATCTTCTCATTTAATTTTCGAAAGAATTCTACAAGAAAAGTCTTATTCCCATTTTCGCAGGTGAGTGAACTGAGACCCAGGGGTTAAATGGCTTGCCTAGGTTCTCTCACTCACAGAGAGGTAAAGCTGAGACTTGACTGTAGAGCCGCTCACTCTAGAACTTTCTTTCAGTCCAGCTGAAGTTTTCAACTGAAGCAACAGCTACTTAATTTTCACCTACTTCTCATCTGTCTTTCTCCACCATCTTCTCCACCCCCTTTTCCCTTCTACAAGCTTCCCCTCTGTGACTTTCAGCTGCATGGTAATTCCCAGGCAACAATATATCTGTAGGAATTAATGGAGGACAGATCTGAGAATACATTCAATCCATTTGCAAATTCCGTTGTAATGTACATCGAAGTGTGTGAATGTGTGTGTGTGTGTGTGTGCACGCCACGCAAGGAGGGGGATAGGAAGGGAGGCATGCATCTATATTTCAAATTAGCAAGTCAGTCATGAGTTACAGCTCCATGCCAGGGACGTCTTTAGATAGCCAGACACACAGATAATCAAGGCATAGATTAACTCACTCTGACTGTGCAGTAATTTAAAGCTCTACGCTTATATGGCCAATTCGTGGTGGTGATACATTCCTATGGCATATGGTAACCTTTAGTAGAAAACTTGCAGTGAGAAGTGCAGGATCCCTATCAGACATGCAAAGAACATGTGGTTGATATTAGAGTGTGTGTTCACCCCTCAGGTCCGTGAGACTCAGACTGATTTCTCTGCTTCCCTAAGACCAACTCAGGACTGGCTTCTCTGCACTTAGAAACCACCACCACCACCACCACAACAAAACCACACACACACACACACACAACAACAACAACAACAACAACAACAACAAAAACCAACTCTGCCCATGGGCTATTAGAATTGTAATTATTTGCTAGAATTTTCATGCTGATTTAACAGTAGCAACATGCTTTCGATTAGGAGTGAGGAGGCCACATTCTTATCTCCATGAAGCGGACTTCAAGAATAGTGTCCCCTCAAGGATATGAACTGCATAGTTTCTGAAGGATCACCTCCAGCTCTGAAAAGCTGATTCTAATCATTAGGGTCAGAAAGAGACAAGCCCTCTGGGCTGGGTATTTTGATTCTAGGGTTCTCTCCAGCATCATCTACTGATGTTTGATCTCCCAGAGGAGACAGAGGCCCCCAGACAAAGCCTCCTAACTTCTCCACCCCACCACACACCTCTCCTATATCCCTTCTCCCTTCTCTTAGAAATCCCTTACAAATGTCCCCATCCTCCTGAAAGGATCCTGTGCTCCAGAACAGGGGTCCTCAGAGCACCTGCGGATCTTGTGAAAATGCAGAGTCTGGTTCCAACGGTCTGGGATGGAGTCTGAGATTCCGTATTTCTAATAAGCTATCAGGTGATCCTGATGCTGCTGGTCCATGGACCACACTTTAAGTAGAATATTAGACTACTAGGGCTTCTATAACAACATGCCCTGGATTGGGTAGTTTAAATAACAGTAATTTATTTTCTCTCAGTTTTTGGAGACCGGAAGTCCAAGATCAAGATGTTGGCAGGGTTTGGTTTCTGGTAAGAACTTGCTCTTTAGCTTGTAGACAGCTGTCTTCTTTCTGTGTCCTCACATGGGGTTTTCTCTGTGTGCCAACATCCCGGTGTCTCTTCCTCTTATAAGGACACTAGTCCTATCAAATCAGGGTCCCATCTGTATGATCTCATATAACTCTAATTACTTCTTTAAGTCCCTGCGTGTGTATATCCAGTGTTAATCTCTTTCTAACACATGAGGGACCTGGTAGGGGCCTAGAGGGAGACATGTATGCCTGAGGTAGATTCTAAGAGAGGGTATTTGATGGTTACAAAAGACCTACTTTCACCAATTCTACATATGGGTCACAGATCTACCCCTATTCTTCCCTGACATCTAAGTTTCCCACCTATAACACGGTGAGGTTCAAATTCTCTGTTTTCTACCTAGAAACGCATGATGGTTAATTTTATGTATCAACTTGGCTAGACTATGGAGTCGAATTATTTGGTCAAACACCAGTCCAGATATTGCTGCGAAGATATTCTTTAGGGGCGACTAATGTTTGAATCAGTAGACTTAGAGTAAAGTAGATTTCCCTCCATAATGGGGGTGGGCCTCATCCAATCAGTTGAAGCCCTAAAGAGAAAAGATTGATGTCCCCAGAAAAAGAAGAATCTTGTTTCCAGACTGCCTTCCACTCAAGACTGTAACATCAACTCCTGCAGGAATTTCTGGCCCGCCCTCCTGCTCTGCAGATTTTAGACTTGCCAGCCCCCACTATCACTTGATCCAATTTCTTACAATAAATCTCTCTCTCTCTATACACACACACATCCTATTGGTTCTGTTTCTCTGGAGAACCCTGTCTAACATGAACTGTGCTTCTCAAACTCTAATGTATATATGAATCCCCTGGAAATGTTGTTCAATAGCAGATTCTGATTCTGTAGCTCCAGGGTGGGACCTGGGATTCTGCATTTCTAAGTACCTAGATGATGCTGATGCTGTGGGTCTGTGGATAGCACTTTGAGTAGCAAGAGCATTTTCTTGGAGTTTTCAGAGCATTTGGGAATGGGGCCAAGTCTTCTCAGAACTTTCCAAAATTTAAGGTTACTTTGGTCCATTCAAGAGCGGGGGTTAGCAAACTTTTTCTGTAAAAGGCTAAATGGTAATTATTTTATGTTTATGGGTCATATGGTCTTTTTTGCAGCTACTTGACCTTGCATCGTAGCATGAAAGCAATCACAGATAATACATAAACCAATGGGTGTGCCTGTGTTCCAATAAAACTTTATTTACAAAAGCAAGATGTGAGGTGGATTTGGAACCATGGGCCCAAGTTTGCCAACTGCTCGTGTATAGAATCACTTGACAGTGAGCTTCCTTGGGGCAGGGCTCTTACTCATCTTGGTAACTTGCCTCATGCATAAAAGGCATTGAATAGTTGCTTAATGAACAAATGAATGTATTGAATAAAGTCATTAAGGTTTAGCTAATCATAATCTGCAAAATGCAGATTCTTGGTTACAAAGTAACTATCTTTTATTGTCTTTTCAGTTTCCATTTCAGATAGTGGAAAAATATGTCATAATTTTTGTATAAGTGAACTTTCTGGCACCTGCTGGCTACCTTCTGGTATCCTAATCCTTAGGCCAGAAATGTATAAATAGAATTCATAAGAAAATTCACTAGTTCCATGTATGATATGGAAATGTGTATTGGGAACATTGTAGCCAAAAAATGGAAAAATAACAATATAAGTAGAGCTAGTACCTGCAAAGTAATTCTTAAGTTTGTGAAATATCTTATACATATAAAATGCATAATGTAATATATGTGGCATAAAAATTACTATGATTACCAATGCAAGTCATTTTTATATGTTCATAATGATTCAAATAAAATGTATTACATTCATTTCATTTTAAATATAACATGTGCTCATTTTAGAAAATAGTCAGAACTCTGTATAATTGCATATGCCAATGAGCAGTAAAACACTGGGAAGATTGCAGTTTTGAAGGCGATTTGAAAGCCCCATAACTGGCATTAGTGAGTGAGAAGATGATAGTACGATGTCATTGGGGCAGGTTACTCAGCAAGTGAGGAGCTGCTCTTATGGGGTTGTTCTCCTCACTCTACTGCCTTCTTACCAATAGAAGCTCTAAACTAAGAAGTTTGGGGGAGGGCATAGGGAAAAGTCAGTGCAGGCTCATGGCTCTTAATGCCATCCTTTTGGATAGAGGGTTCTTAATACCATGATCAGGTACAATGACCACATGCCAGCCTCAAGACTATACCTTCGCTAACCAAAGAGCAAATTTAATATTTATGCTTGGCTAAATGGAAACACTATTTCCCAAGGGCAAAGCAGGTTTGGTCTCTGTGATTTCATCCATATTTCCATATAAACCCCACATGAAATTGGCTCCTTCCCTACATACTCTATGTCCACATATTGGGTGATGGCTGTTGATGATGGAAAAGATCTATCAGTAAATGATTATAAAGTACTTGACTAATCAAAATGAGGGCTAAATAACCCTTTGATAAGGCAGGGCCGTGGCAAGAACTGATAACCTGGGGCTCACTGACCCTTGTGAGGTCTAGTACTCAGCAGGCACCCATGTGACACCCTGTGTCCCCAGTGGTCCATATTGATTGGATGTATCCCCTGGTGCTGAGCGTTATGGGAACTGTGCAGAACCCAGGCAGTGCACAGTCCTTTGGTTCCTATCTTAAAACTGATCTCATTGCAGTGGGGCAACTTAGTCTGGTGGTCAGTTTTTACTTAGATAGGTACTCAGTAGTTTGTGCGTTGGAGGAAAACACGATTTTAAATGTTTCAAAACTGCTTATCAAACAGATACTTGTACACCATGTTCATAACAGTGTTGTTCACAATTAGCCAAAGGTGGAAACAAACCAAAGGTCCATCAACAGATGAGTGGATAAACAAGATACGGTATATAGGTACAAAGAAATATCATCCAGCCTTAAAAAGGAATGAAATTCTGGTGCATGCTACAACATAGATGAATCTGGGAAATGTTCTGCTAAGTGAAAGAAGCCAGGCACAAAATGACAGATATTGTCTGATTGCACTGACATGAAGTACCTAGATTAGTCCGATTCCTAGAGACAGAAAGTGCAATGGTGGTTCCCCAGGGCTGTGGGGAGGGGAGAGTGGAGAGTTAGTGTTTAATGGGTACAGAATTTAGGTTTGGGATGATGAGAAAGTTCTGGAGATGGATGGCGGTAATGGCTGCACAACACTGCGAATGTACTTAATGCCACTGAACTGTACCCTTAAAATTGTTAATAGGGTAAATTCCATGTCATGTATATTTTACCACAAAAACAACATGCATGCACACACACATACACACTCTCCCCTCCCCTACTCCTCACAGCATTTTCTTTTATGATTTCTATTTAAAATCAGGGAAACCAAAGCCTTCATCGTCAGATTGAGCCTCACCTTCCCTTTGCCTCTCGGTGGCTCATGTCCTTCCCAGGCTGTCATTGTTTTGTTCGGTTTTTGTTTTCTTTTCAGCTTTATTGAGGTATGGTTAACAAATGAAACTGTAATATTTTTAAGGTATACAACACTGGGCGCCTGCCTGGCTCCGTCGGTGGAGCAGTGTGACCCTTGATCTCGGGGTTGTGGGTTCCGGCCCCGTGTTGGGTGTAGAGATTACTTAAAAATAAAATCTTTAAAAGGAAATAAATAAATAAAGTATACAACACAATGATTTCGTAGAAGTACACATTGTGCAAGGACTCCCACCATTATCTCATATAGTAACTGTGTGTGTGTGTGTGAGAGGAAACATTTGAATTCTTTGACACAGTGCACAGGAACTAAGTCAAGGGCAGGTCACCCTGACCTCACCTCGCCTGTGGCCAGAGAAGACAGGCTGATGTCAGGTGTTGGCAAAACAGGGAGGAATGAGAACGGGAGTCTGCAGGACTGGGATGAGGAGGCAGACCTGGGCGGTCATAAGGAGGAAATTAATTGATAACTAAACAAAGATGCCAGCTGGTCGACCCCTTATGATCCGAACGAGAGCCGCTGCGCAGGCGGCTTTGCGGGGCTCCTGGCAGTGTGGACAAGCTGCAGCCGCAGGATAGGAGGAACGGGTGATTTGTGATGCTTAAAATGACTTGGTCTGGAGCAGAGCTGGAATGAGCTTTGTGCTTCCTATTTTCTTATCTCCTCTTAAATTTCAATCTATTTTTCTTAACAGAACTGGATCTGCCGTTTCCTGTGTATGGATTGGAAAATTTGTGTCTGTGTATGTTGTGCTTCCCCTCACAACTCAGAAACCTCTGGAAATCCATTTCCTAATGGCTGGAGAGCCGCGCTGAAGCTATTGCTTTGGTTGCCAAATGACTTGGGTAGAAATCTGAACTTGCTGTTCTGCTCCCACCGGCAGCGACACCAGACATGTAGGTGCTGAGGGCTCCTGGCAGGGTGCTGTGGAAAGTGCAGGGAAGCCCCTGGCACAGGGTGCCGGGGGTTGCAGCGGCTGTAGGTAGTGAGGCAGGAAAGGGGAAGAATTTGACGTAGCTGGCCTAGCCTCCCAGCCCCACTCAGCTCCTTTGTCTCTGGCTGTTTAGGATTTCATGCTCAGACTTCAGCTGAACTCTGTCAAAACCAGCTTCTTACGATTCTGAGTGTCCCTCTGGCCCTGTCTCTTGGAAGGGGAAAACGAGTTTCATTCAAAAATGTTGCCCCTGGAATTTCCATTTCAGGCACCAACAAGATTTACTTAGACCACAAACAATCCAATCAAAGACGCTTGGTGTCTTTGAATGCAAAAGACACAACTGGGCAGTTCACAGAAATGAAAATACATGTGGTCGGCGTACATATGAAAGTGACATCCAAGGCGCCTGGGTGGCTCAATCAGCTAGGCATCTGACTTCGGCTCAGACCATCATCTCAAGGTTCATGAGATCGAGCCCCACTTCTCTACTCTCTCCCCCTCTCTCTCTGCCCCTTGTGGGATTCTTTGTCTCTCTCTTTCTCTCTGCCTTTGTTCACTTGTGCCCTCTCTCTCTCAATAAAAAGAGAGAGAGAGAGAGAGATCCAGTATTCCCAGCAATCAGCAAAATGCAAATCAAGTCCACTGTGACACCTGTAAAATGGGACATTTTACATCCTTTCAATTGGCAAAAATAAAAAATCTCACAAAACCAAATGTTGGGAAGATGCAGATCTCAAGAAAGGATCTCTAATACATGGCCAGTGGGATTGTAAATTGGTACAACCACTTTGAAAATTTGATTGGCATTATTTCCTAACGTGGGACATTTACAAACTTTATGACTAGGCAGTTCCACTCCATGGTATATACCAAAGAGCGATTCTTACATAAAACAACAATAACAATAACAGCAATGCACAAGAATGCTCAAATAGTACTGTTTACAACAGCAAAAACCTAGAAACACCAGGAGAGTAGACAAATATTGTACAGCAGTCAAATGTATGAACCATATATACCAATGTGAATGAATCTTAGCATATAGTAAGTGAAGCAATAAGTTCCAAAAGATTACAAACAGCATAATACTCCTTTTTTTATAATTAAAAACTAAAATAAATGTATATACTTTAAAATATACATAGTCAATACAACTCTTCAGGAGAGTGAGGGCATGGTGGATAGGAGTGCAGGTGGGCAGGTAAAAGGGCTAGAATCGTGTCATCTGGTTAAATGAGAGTTATCATCCAGTTGCTTGATTTATTTTGGGTTATGGTTTGGAGGGTGCTTATAAAAAAAATTAAAAATAACTAACCTGGGGCACCTGGGTGGCTCACTCGGTTGAGCATCCGACTTTGGTTCAGGTCGTGATCTCGTGGTTCATGAGTTCGAGCCCCACATCGGGTTCTCTCTCTCAAAAATAAAGAAACATGTAAAAAAAAAAAAAAAACTAACCAAATAATAGCAGGTGCATGAGGCAATGAAGAGAGTGTTATGAAACAGGATTAGGCTTCATTCATAATCTGATACTATTCTCCTGAGCTACCCTTGCTCCCTTACCCCACAAGGACCAAAGAAGCCTCCCTTAGGGGTCAGCAGAACATGGGCTCCCTCCACTGGGTGACTTCTGCCTCCCATGGGAATATCTGTCTCCACTAAGGCTTCTCTTGTAGCCCCGGGATATCCACACATTCCACTCAAGAAGACTCATTTCTTTTTGCTTCAGGCATCCTTGCCTTCTATTATCATGCAAATAGCATAACCGCAGGAGTGGCAGAGTATGATTTATTAGTCTTGAATGTGTTTTTAGAACAATCTCAACTATCTTTCCATGTCTTTCTGTATAGGTTAATTTCAATCCATGTAACAACTGCATAGATTTATAGGCACCATAATTTATTTAAGTATATCCTTTTATTGATAAGTATTTAGATTGTTTTCAGTTTTTACTTTTACAAAAAGAAGCTACAGTAAATATAAATGCCATGGGGAATATTTTCATATACTCTGGTAAGTATGCTGGTAGAGTGAGTTTCTAGAACTGCTGACTCAAAAGAAACACCTATTCACATTTTGGTAGCCCCTGCCAAATTGCCTCCAAAATGGTTATATTTATTTTCCGGGTCCACCAAAAGTGTGTTATAGTGTGTGTGATTGGCTATGTTACAAAGCCAAGTTTTTTATGGCTTCCTTTGTTTTCCCTGAGCTGGTCCAGTGGGAGGAATGGTTCTGGGTGTGGGGGGACGCTGAGGAGGTAACGCTCACATCCTGACCTTTAACCTTTCCCTTCCATGTCCCAACTGGTAACGGGTGGAGGCTTGTGATTCCCTCTGGCAACCCTAGGAGCAGTGTCTCCCCTTTGCCTTCCCACTGTCCCTGTGGTCGCCAGCAGAGCCTTCGTGCTGGGAAGCAGTGTGAGCACTTCTCTTCACCTGCCTCAGGGGGATGCTGTTAGGACTTGTGAAAATCCCATTGGGAGGAAAGGTGCAAACTCACACAAGTCCACGGAAGGTACAACTCCATAAACAATGGCCCTGGGGGAGACCTCAAAATAGAACATCACAGTGTCAATAAAAGCCTTGTCACTCACTCAGAAACTTGATGTCTCTCCTTTCGGATACAGACTTCTCAGGGTTTGGTTTCAAGCCACCTGCAATGTTCCACCTGAAACTCATATTTATTTGTTTGGCTGTGTTTGCAGTGTGACGGCAGAAAAGAAAAGGATCTTTCCCCTTGCCCCACTTTTTACAGTTTTATCAAGGTTGTTCTGTCTTGCTTACCACAGAGTGACGCCTCTCTTAGGGGAGTAGTTTATTAATACTTTGGGGCAAACATCCTTAGTGCCGTCTAACTGCTGTCCAGTAGCCCCCACCTGGACCTTAGCAAGGTCTTAGCCCCTCCCAGACCCAGTCTCCTAGCACAGCCTTGTGGGTGTGAAAGCAGGGGTGACATTGACCCCCCACCCCTATATCTTGGGAGTCTCCAACCTGGGGCAGTTGGTTCTTTGCTCTAGTTTTGTCCTTTAGAAATACAGTGAATAGAAAATATAGTAATGTTTTCCCTGCTGGTAAATAAAAACATAATAATACCCAAAGTCAGGAAGTAGTTATGTAAGCCACTTTGCACCACATAACTCTTGGCAAGGTTGACATACAGGCCACTGAGTTGTGCGGTGGCTTCTCAGGGCGTGCTTGGACCATTGGCCTGCTGTGGCTCACAGCTCACTTCCTGAATTACTCCAGTCTCTGCCCTGGAGCACCGCGAGCCACATGCAGGCTGTTTTAGAGGTACTTACAAACTAGAACCAGGATCCGAGGACTACTTTCCTAAGTCTAGGTGAGGAGCTTGTTGAAGATTTAAATTATGTCCATACATCTGTAGCTGTGGTTTCTCTAGTTGTAAAACAGTGTCCAGAATTGATCTGGTCTTAGGTATGATGTTTTCATTAAGGAGATGCTGTGCGTGAGGACTTTGAATGGCATGGAAAAGCTGTGTATACCCTTTAGTATATTTATTAAGCATTGATCTGATATATTAAATATCACCCAGGGGCGCTTGGGTGGCGCAGTCGGTTAAGCGTCCGACTTCAGCCAGGTCACGATCTCGCGGTCCGTGAGTTCGAGCCCCGCGTCAGGCTCTGGGCTGATGGCTCGGAGCCTGGAGCCTGTTTCTGATTCTGTGTCTCCCTCTCTCTCTGCCCCTCCCCCGTTCATGCTCTGCCTCTCTCTGTCCCAAAAATAAAAAAAAAAAAAAAAAAAAAAAAAAAAAAACGTTAAATATCACCTGTATGAGCATAAAAGCCAAACATGATGCTAGAATACTCCCATAGAGTAGCGACCATTTAGAATAACATTAAGAATTTAAGCTTGATAATACAATTAATTTTTACATTACTATATTTTACGGTACTATATTACTATAAGTATATAACTATAACATCATACTATTATAATTTAAAGGTTAGGGGCACCTGACTGGCTCAGTTGGTTGAGCGTCTGACTTTGGCTCAGGTCATGACCTCACGGTTCATGGGTTTGAGCCCTGCATCGAGCTCGGTAACTACTGTCAGTGCAAAGCCTGTTTCGGATCCTCTGTCTCCCTCTCTGCCCCTTCCCCGCTTGCACTCTCGCTCTCTCTTAAAAATAAATAAAACATTAAAAAAGTAATTTAAAGGTTATAGTTCAAAAGATGCAAGTTATGCAGTAATAATAATTATAGTAAATCAGATTTATTTAGTGTTTATTATATTCAGGGAGCAAAACTAAGCACCTTTAGACACACTATTTCACTTATTCTTCCTAATCCTATGAGGTATATACTATTATGTCTATGTTTTCAATGAGAAAATGAAGTGTAGAGGTTAAACAGTTCACCTAAGGCCACTGAACCCTTAAAAAACTCGGGCTGGGATTTGAACGTACCAATACACAGGGTAAAATGGAAGACTAATTCTTCTCTTTAAGTGAAAAAATAATTTTGTTTAAATGTCCAATTTCCCTTGTATTCATTAATACACTTGGCAAAAATGCTATGCAACTGAACATTTTATGTTCAAGGGAACTGTTCCATATTTGAGAGTGACTTATTGTAAGCAAAATCCTATTTTCCCATAGGAGCAATGCTGCAATGAAGGGCCTTGTTCTTGGCGGAGAATTTCACATCAAATAAATCAGACTGGTGACCAATAATATGGTGGAAGAGCAGGACCAAATGATAAAATTATACTCCAGAGTCAAAGGATTTTTGAGCTCAGAGGGGTCTCAGACACTATATAATAAGTCGCTTCAAAAGTGTTTTTATTTTGGGGCAGCTGGGTGGCTCAGTCGGTTAAATATCTGACGTTGGCTCAGGTCATGATCTCGCATTTTATGAGTTCGAGCCCGGCGTCAGGCTCTGTGCTGACAGCTCAGAGCCTGGAGCCCACCTTGGATTCTGTGTCTCCCTTTCTCTCTGCACCTCCCCTGCTCATGCTTTCTCTCTCCTTCAACAATAAATAAACATTCAAAAAAAAAAGCTTTTATTTTTCTTATTAAAAAAATTTTTTTTACATTTATTTATTATTTTTGAGAGACAGAGTGCAAGTGGGGGAAGGGCAGAGAGAGAAAGAGACACAGAAACCGAAGCAGGCTCCAGGCTCTGAACAAGCTGTCAGCAGAGAGCCCAACGCAGGGCTTGAACCTATGAGCCATGGAGATCATGACCTGAGTCGAAGTTGGATGTCTAACCGACTGAGCCACCCAGGCGCCCCAAGAAAGTGTTTTTAAAGCTAAGAAATTTCCTTAGCAAAATCTTATTAGCCCTGTACACAAAACAGCTAAAAGAGGAGCCATACCATTTGTACAAGACAGAAGATTTTATATATGTGCATATACAAAATATGTATGTATAAATATGCTTGTTATGTGTTTATATTTTTTAATGCTTATTTACTTTTGAGAGAGAGAGAGAGAGAGAGAAAGAACATGAGTAGGGGAGGGGCAGAGAGAGAGGGAGAGAGAAGATCTGAGGTGGGCTCTGTGCTGAGAGCAGGGCCCAATGTGGGGCTCGAACTCATGAATCATGAGCCGAAGTCAGACGCTTAACTGACTAAGCCACACGGGTGCCCCTATAATACAAATATATATCAATGTTATGCCTTGAGTACCACTCAGGGAAACGAAGAAAATGGTGGCAAACGGGTTGGGGCTGAGGGATCCTTGCATGTCACTTTGTTCCTTTATATTTTTGAATTTTTAAACAACAACACACACAAATGTATCAAATGAAATTGCTTTGCTGTGTTGGTTCTTACTCCCTCCGCTTCCCCTTCTAGGCCCACATGGTATGCTCCAGCCCCCAGCACTGCCCGTGTGCTGAACCCTTGAAAACCTCTTTCCTGCTACTCACCAGCTGTGTGCTGCGGGCACATTAGTGAACTTCATCAGGGCACAGAACTCACACGGTTGTTGGGAAGATTAAAGACAGTCCATCTACAACAACAGAAAGAGAAGATGAACCACAAATGTGAGTCATGTACGTAATTGTTTTTTCCAGTAGCCTCTTTAAAAAAACAAGAACAGGTGAAGTTAATTTTAATGATATATCTTATTTAACCCACTTTATCCAACATACTATCATTTCAACATGTAATCAATATGAAATTATTACTGAGATATGCTACATTCTTTTCCTCATACTTTGTTATGGAAATCCTCTGTGTATTTTAGTCTTATGACACATCTCAGTTCGCCAGTCTAATTTCTAGAGCTCAATAGCCGCCTGTGGCCAATGGCTGCTGTGCAGATCTATAGCATGCTGGGCGTACTGCCTGGGTTTTAGTACAGGCTTAATAAATGCTACCAATCATTAATTTTGTACCTTTTTTTATACCCCCCTTCTCTGTTGTTCTATTCATACCTCAAGACCCAGCCAGCTGGCCACACCCTCTGGAAGTCCTTCTTGATGCATCCTGTCCTGATACCCTCTTCATTCTCAGTTCCCCCAGTGCCTATCTCCACTGTAGATATTATATTTGTCTGTCTTCATAGACTCGAAGCTCCTTAAGAGTTATAACCCTCTTTTTTTGCTCCTTGTAACCCTGGGGCACATAGGAGACACCGAAGAAATGTCATTTGAATGAAGAAAGGCATAGAGGAATTACATGCATATTCCTTCACATTGATGGCTGGGTGGTTGTGGGCTGCTTGTTTATTTCTCTTTGTTATTTAATTTTTAAATACCGGCTGGCAGAGCCAGCTCCCTTGCCTTCTCAAACTTCCTCTCAAGGTCATTTCCCTAAGCTGGGCCTTGTTGCAGAAAAGTCATGATAAGAAAAGCAAATGTCTTAATTAAATAGTGGGCCCAGAGAGAAATCATGAAATGTAAGCAGGATCACCCAAACACACAGATGTCTTTCGTGCACCCTGTTCCTTATATATTACAACCTTTTAAGAAATAGAGAGACACCATTTACCCGACATTGCCTTCAGGGATTCGAGCCCATGGGTGAGAAGTTTATGAAATGGCTCAGAAGATAAGTGTGCCAAGGACAACAGGGAGATAATTTCCTGTGCGTGTTCTCTCTGGGAGCAGGCTTTCTGCTGTGGGGATTGGGGAGGCACCCTGACAGAAGGGGCACTTCACAAGGCAACCAGGAACGATGGTTTCAAAAGTCGCTGTGTCTTTTGCTCACAGTTTCCCACACGCCAGAGTGTGTGGGGGGTGGGAAATGAGAAGGGATACTGAGGCACTTTTACCCAGGCCTCGTTTTCACCTTTTGTCAAAGCTGTGTGTCAAGTTTGGCTGATGTCTGCCCTAGCGCATCTATGTCTCCTGTAACTTTAAGGAACTGCGGAGTTTCTGTGTTTGATGTGTCTTAACTTTAACACAAAGCACACCAGAGCTGGTTAATGATCGTGAACTGTCATGGCAGCCGCTCTGCAAAGGTGACAGTGATGGATGGGCCTGCAGCTTGGAGGGGGGCGGCTGGGTGCAGAGGCAGAAGGTTTATTTAAGCCAAGGCTGATAATAGAGGGGCCTTCTCAGTCACTGACCAGCAGGGCTTAATGGGATAAAAGGGGAGGAGAGCCCTCTTTCTACACTGCCCTCTGAAGGGACTGTTCTCCCTCTCCTCATCTGGTCTTCCAAATAAAAGCATTCCTTGACAATTCAGATCTAAATGAAATTTTCTGCTAGGAGGGGAAAAAGCCCATTTCTGTAATCACCCTTGTCATCTTTCTTGGTTTGGCCTCATTTCTCCAAAAGAGGAGGCCTCATTTCTCCACGTTTGCCTTATTAACCATTGGAAAATAGCACCCGGAGAGAAACTGTGTATGGGCGGGCTTGAGTAAGAGTGAATGCAATCCTCTGAATAGACTCAATCCCTTTGGGATTGATTACCACTGAAATATGACCAGCAGTGCAGATTCTATGTGTCAGTTGGTGTTCCTTAAGTGATCGTATCTGCGAAAATAAGATCTATTAAAAAGTAATTTAGTAAAATTTTTCCACCTGTCTTTGACTTTGAATTTGTTGATCACTCCATCCAGTGCCCAAATGAGAGACAGCATCTGTATCTTTTTTAGGTAAATATCAAGGTATCACTAGCACGTGTAAACTTTCCTTGTCGTCCCATCAGACAAACCCAATGTGATGAACCAGGGTGAGTGGCCCAAACTCCTCCCTCATCCCAGTTGTGGCTCTGCCCTTCATGTTTCAGCAAAATAAGCTCTAGGGGAATGGCCTAACCACAGACCCCTCCCTTGGAGATGCCAAATTTGGATCACCCTGGGACGTTTAATCTCTGAAGGGGAGATGCCCTGTCAGAGTCCACTGATAATTCTTTAGTGTAAGAGCTAATGCCTGATGGAGACATTTAGCTGGCTCCCCAATTACTAAATGCAGCAGCCCATGGCCCCTACTCGTTGCTGGACAGCATAAACATCAGATTTTGGTAAATAAACTCAGGCTATCATGTGAACTGTCCCACACGCACTTAAGCTGTGACTGACAGCTCACTTGGGAGGACTTGGAGTCTAGAGTTGAAGCTTTTGGGTGCAGAGGCTCCGAGGTTCCAAGATAAACAAATCTGTCGGTGAGAGTGACCAGAGTGTTAGGTCAGTCCAAGGGTCACTTATAGGTCATCCCGCTGGGAGCTTGGTCTCTGCTTTGTGTTTATCCTGGGAGGGGAGGAGCAGGAGGGGCTGGGGGCTGAGGGGTGGGTCTCCACTGGGAAAACATCCCTGGCCTGCTCATCAGAGCCTTTGGAAATGAATCAGCACCCATCCCACTCTGAATAATCCAGTAAAGGGTATGGACACAGGCTTCTGTTTTTTATTGGAGTTAACAAACAAGTTCTTTTGGAAATACTGATCACAGGATGCACTGTGGAGCTGGCTCACCTGGGCTGCAGAATCAATCGAGGAATTTTCAAAGCTCACTGTGAATTAATAGATCACTGTTACAAAATTGTGGTCATCAAAATTAGAAACGCCACTGAAGGAATGGAGAACTCTTTCTGTCCCTGTCCCTCTTCTTGATCTTACCAGGTTTCCTGGAAAATATTTCCTCAGCTTTACAACCCTTACCAACTGGGAACTATTTTAGAGAAGATCCTAAACTTTCTTTTTTCCTGGGCTTGGCTCTTTAAGATTGATAGGTGAAAATGGGGATATGCATTATAACCCTCCTTAGTTGATATTTAGTGAAGTAAAGACCCCTGCCTTTCCATGGGTCATGCTATTTTATCCACCAATTCTCTCATGTGGAGGACAGTCTCACTGGTACAGGAAGAGGTAACATCAAACAATGCGTTTAGAGCTGATGGCCTTTTTTTTTGTTTGTTTTTAAGACTGCAGATGAAAAAGACTTTCAAATCCAGGATTCAGGTGCTTACTTTGGAAAATAGCCTTATCCAATAAAAAGTCTGAAGGTTTGCCTACTGCATAGGCAAAAAAATGAACCTCAACCTAAATCTCACACATTATACAAAAATTACGTCAAAATTGATCATAGATTTCACAAAATAAAAATTTTAGGCAAAAGCACAGAAGAAAATCTTCAAGATCTAGTGCTAGGCAAAGAGTTCTTAGACTTGACACCAAAAACATGATCTGTTAAAAAAATGATAAGATGTACTCCATTAAAATTGAAAACTTTCACTCTGTGAAAGAGCATATGAAGAGGATGAAGAAATAAATTAGGGTTTGGGACAAAATATTTGCAAAGCACATATCTGACAAAGGACTAGTATCTAGAATATATAAAGAACCCTCAAAACTCAACAGTAAGTACACCAAACAATCCAATTAGAAAATGGGCATTTCAGTGAAGAGGACACATAGATGGCAAATAAGCACATGCAAAGAGGTTAATATCACTCATTAGCCATTGAGGAAATGCAAATTAAAAACTCGATAAGATGTCACTAGATACTTATTGGAATGGATAAATGCAAAGTAGTGTCCACACTATTTCTGCTGGTGAAGACATGCAGACCAGCAAATGTAGTGGTGGGAATGTAATATGGTACAGCTGCTCTGGAAATCAGAAACAGTTTGTATTTATTTATTTATTAAAAATAATTTTTTTTGAAAGAGAAGGCATAAATGAGCGAGGGGAGAGAGAGAGAGAGAGAGAGAGAGAGAGAGAGAGAGACAGGGCTCACCCAAAGTGGGGTTCAAGTTCACCCAAAGCAGGACTGTGCTCACCCAATGTGGGGCTTGAGCTCATGAACCATGAGATCATGACCTGTGCCAAAGTCAGATGCTTAACGATTGAGCCACCCAGGTGCCCCTCCCCCCATTTTTAAAGGTTTATTTATTTTTGAGAGAGAGAGTGTGTGTGCAAGCAGGGGAGGGACAGAGAGAGGGAGATAGGTTCCAAAAAGGGCTGTGGTGCTGACAACAGTGAGCCCCAAGTGGGACTCAAACTCAAGAACCGTGAAATCATGACCTGAACTGAAGTCAGACAGTCAACCAAGTAAGCCACCCAGGTGCCCCACAGTTTGTAAGTTTCTTAAAGAACTAAATATGCAACTATGATGTGACCTGACAATTACATTCCCGGGCATTCATCCCAGAGAAATGAAAACTGATATTCAGTTTAAATGGGTGGCTCACCCATTTAAGCATCAGACTCTTGATTTCAGCTCAGGTCATAATCTCATGGTTGGTCAGGCTCTGTGCTGTCAGGGAGGAGAATCCCCCTGCCTGGGTTTATTTCTCCCTCTCTCTCTGCCCTTCCCCCTGCCCCATCCCATCCCCCTCCTCGTTCATGTGCATGAATGAATGTGTGCATGTTCTCTCTCTCTCAAAATAAATAAATAAACGTTAACAACAACAACAACAACCCTGATGTTCACACAAAACTCTATATGTGGATGATTATAGTGGCTTTATTCCTTTTTTACAAAAATGTTTATTTTTAAAAGATTTTTTTAATGTTTATTTATTCTTGAGAGAGACAGAGTGTGAGTAGAGGAGGGCAGAAAGAGGGAGAAAAAGAATCTGAAGCAGGCTCCAGGCTCTGAGCTGTCAGCACAGAGTCTGATGAGACGTTCGAACTCGAACTCAGGAAAGGCAAGATCATGACCTGAGGCAAAGTTGGACACTTACCTGACTGAGCCACCCAGGAGCCTCCAAAAATGTTTATTTTTAAACAAATGTTTATTTATTTTGGGAGAGAGAGCAGGTGCACAAGCAGGGGAGAGGTAGAGAGAGAGGAGAGAACCCCAAGCAGGCTCCGAGCAGCATGGAGCCTGACAGGGGCTCAAACTCATCAACCACCATGAGATCATGACCTGAGCCTCAGCTGAAATCAAGAGTCAGTTGTTTAACCAACTGAGCCAACCAGATGCCCTAATAGTGGCTTTACTCCTAATAGCACAAACCTGGAAACAACCCCGATGTCCTTCAACATGTGAATGATTGAACAAACTGTGGTACATCCATACCATGGAATATAATAAAAAGAAACAGATGACTGATACACCTAACAACTTGGATTGGTCTGGAGGACATTATGCTGAAAAAGAGCCAAAAAGTCAAAAGGTTATATACTGTATGATTCCATTTAAATAACATGCTTGAAATGACAAAATTATAGACATGGAGAACAGGTTAGTAATTACCAGGCATTTAGGAGGTGGTGGGATAGAAGACAAGCACATGTGGTTAAACGAACAACAGGAGTGATCCTGGTGATAGATCTGTTCAGTTTCTTCACTGTAGTAATGTCAATATTCAGGTTGTGAGATTGCGCCATGGTTTCGTAAGATGTTATCAGTCAGGGAAATTGGGTAGAGGGTCCACAAGATCTCTCTACAATTTCTTACAACTGCATGTGAATGTACAATTATCTTAAAAGTTAAATTAAGGGTGCTTGGGTGGCTCAGTTGGTTAAGCATCTGACTCTTGATTTCAGCTCAGGTCATGATCTCATAGTTCTCACGGTTTGTGAGTTCGAGCCATGTATCGCGTTGGGACCTGTGTTGAGGGTGTGGAGCCTGCTTGGGAGTCTCTCTCCCCTCCCCCACTCATACTGTCTCTCTCTCTCTCTCAAAATAAATAAACTTAAAAAAATAAAAAAATGTTAAAGGTATTTTTCAGTGTTATCAGGATTTGGAATCTAATATCTTTAAATTATGGGCTTGCCTTTCATGTATATTTTAAGTAGTAAATCAAATTAATCTTTAAAACGTCTCTTTTAGTTACATGCAGTGTGTTCTGGAAGGAAATGTAGTATAAAGTATCCCATTTGTTCTGTCATAAAACCTCTCATTCACTCCTCCAATTATTGACTTTTTTCATGCACACAGTATGTTTCGTGTGCCGATCTGAGCAAGGCTAGGAGCCACATGCTCCCCCATTTTGATGGAATGGAAGTCAGCCACCATCTCTTCACCTGGATTCATGGCTCTCAGATTTTGCAGCAGAGAAACGCTAAAGGTTGATTTAGATTCCTTTGTGAAACTCACTTTCAGAGCATCAGTTTTTTGGGCTTTGGAAAAGCTTGCTTCAGGATTCGCAACCCAAAGAAGGTATGAAAGGTCAGAGAGGCTTTTGTATGAGAAATATGACAGCCTCAAGTTGGGGTGCCTCTCTGGTTTCTCCCAAGGTGTCGTCTTCAGATCAATGGGCTTTTCAAATGATATGGAAAGGGAAGAGGCCCTTTCTTTTCTTGTTTAGGGTTTTATAGACCACATCTATTATTTAACTGAAAAAAAAAAAAAAAAGAACGAAAATGTAAAGGATAGATAAATGGAGATTTTGTTTTCCTTTCAATACTCCTATCAAAAATGAATCTGTCAATACCAACATTCAATTATAAGGGTTCTTTTTTTTTTTAAAGTTTATTTATTTTTTTTCAGTGAGAGAGAGTGCTCGTGCATGGGGGAGGTAGAGAGAGAGAGAGGGAGACAGAGAGAATCCCAAGCAGGCTCTGCACTGTCAGCACAGAGCCCGAAGCGGGGCTTGAATTCACAAACCATGAGATCACGAACCTGAGCTGAAACCAAGAGTCAGACGCTTAACCGACTGAGCCACCCAGGCACCCCTCGATTGTAAGGATTCTTAATCTGAGGTTCCTGGAGAAATCTGGGCATCCTTGGAGATTGTGTGCTGTATTTTGGCACATGTTCATTTTTCTGGAGGGAGTTAAGATTCTCTGTGACTCAGAAAATATAAGAACTTCTCTTTTAATGGATGAAGGAGCAAGAAGTACAACTGTGTGGGGAAGAGCCTGTCCACAGCCAGACTGCTGAGCTGACTCCCATCTGCACTGACAGCAGCTGCTCCTAATGGACTCCTGCAGCCTCTCCCTTGTGAAGCTTTCTCCACTCAGCTTATTGTTTCTCAACCAGAAGTTGTCTCTTCTCTGAACTCCCAGCAGCTTTGTTTGCTCCTCTCTGAAGGTGGGTTTCACTTTCTATCATACGTGAGAGTCTAGACTTCACCTTTGTTCCCCACCTCTGTACTGTTATGCATTTGGTCTCAGTAGGTAATCTAGAAATATTTGTTGGGTGAGGGAATGAATTGTAGACAGTACTCATCCAACTGCAAGCTGGTTCCTATAGGTTTGGGGGCAGCCCTTGCAGAAATGGCCGGGAGAGCCTGGGACACAGGAATGATGGGTTCTTTTGCTATTCTACCGGCCAACAGGAAGTGTGCGGTATGGGGCATTGACTGGGATTTCACATGTTATGGGCTGCCCAGTGGGGGAGGTCTAGTCAGTCCCGCAGGGACCCATGTACCTTGTAGGTCAGCCCAGCTGCAGAATTGAAAACTGTACCTTTCCTGTCCTAGTTGTCTTATTTAGGAAATACTTTTAAAAAATCCTCCCAATGCCCTGATTTCCATTCTCTGTAGGGTAAGTCTATCTTTTGAAGGGAGAGTAGAAATAGAGAGAGAGACTCAGGTATTCCCTGTTCCAGTGGAATTTGCCCCAACCTCCCACAGCATGGCCTCCAGTCTCTGTCTTGCATTCTTAGCTTTTGAAGAGGGGAGACAACCCCCCTCTTATCTGGGATTGCCTGCTTAAACAAACGCGGTGTGGAGGTATTGTCCTTTGGAAACTTGGCCTGGGACACTTTACCAAGTGTCTGTAAACATTTAGACGCGCAAAAGTGCCCACTGTTAACGCAGAGTCATTGTCTCTGCTCGGGCTACTCTTGCCTGAAAGAGGTTTGGGGTGGGGGGTAGAGGTGGTGAGAGTGGACCTGAGAGAATCCCTCAGCTGGGGCTCTGGGCCAGGGAATTGTGCTGCTGTTTGTTTAAACAACCTGAGTGTAATTGGTTTGTTTGAGATGCCCAAGATATTTGGGAAAGTGGGGGAAGGGAGGCAGCTTGCTGGGGGAGAGAGTCACCAGCAGGGACTTTGACGGGTGGCCGGCTGGGTGGTTGTCAGCCTCCTGATTGCAAAGCCAGTGGGAAGGGTGGCCCTTCCGGCTTGACCATGGGCACATCAGGACCCAGGTCAATAGGTCAGACCACATTGTCTATAAAATATCAAAGCTAGCATTTGATAGGTGGATAGAATACAAGGAATATGTAACTTAAAACTACCAATCTCTTTTTAACCATAACAATCCAAGGACAGCACAAATACATAGGTATTTGTTTGTTTTCAGATCTTACTATTTTTTTTAATCCTGCAAAAATTGTTGTAATGACCAACCCAGTTTCATCCAAGAAAGATAAGAATGTTGGTGAGGAGTTCCTTGGGGGTGTTTATTGCATAATTTTTGGGGGACACAGAGGGGCAAGTAGGGAGTATTCAACAGGCTGATGGAAAAAAATAAGCCTTTTTTTTATTGTAGAGATCATACCCCTTCTTTTGACCTGGGGAAAAGGACAGAGAGTGTTAAAAAATGAGAAGAATTTGGGAATAATAGAAGGAATGTCTGCAATGCTGGGCCTGGCCGCACCACCCTGAGTGATCAGGCCTCTCACGTGAACCAGATTCTTGCGGGTGATGGGGAGACTCCAAAACCAGGTGTGACCACTTATTAGGGATGCTTACCACAAGAAGCATTGTGGGCCCCAACATATGTTATTTCATCACCACTATAACCCTGTGGCATCAATTTGCAGAAAAATGGACTGTGGCTCAGAGGGGTGAAATTAACTTGCCCAGACCATGAAGACTGAAATGGTCAAACCACAATTTGAATTAAGTTGACAAGTCCTTCTGTTTTCAAAACCCTTCCTCTTTCCACCACACCATCCTCAAACAACACCATTCCTCCACCCAAAGAATGAAAATATAGAATTCATCACCATGCAAGTTAAAAAACAAACAACCCTCATTTGATATGCTAACGAACATCACACGTATAGGCCTTCAGCTAAATAAACAAGCATTAAGGAAAGGATGGAAATGTTAATATCTGTAAAATGTGCTGATCTTCTGATTGTTTGTGGACCAAAGCCTCGTCATCTTTTTTTTTTTTTAAAGATGGCTGTTGGTTTTCGAGCTTGCCCCTTATACCTCCTTAAAATGGAGTTATAATTATTTTGTAAGAGGTTTAGTGAAGCAACACCTTACAGAGTGCGAAGCCCTTTCACTGTTAATGTGACATCTCTATAAAATGAAAAAAGCTTTGCAAAGCTAAAAAAAATTCATGACAGTGTGTTGATGAATACGTTAAAACATTGCTTTCAGAGAAAAGAGCTCTATGTATGTCCTGAGCAGCTTGGTTTTGTGCAGACTTTAAGGTCGGCGACTTTTGTTGCTGTAGGTGGAGGGTATCAACCATTTCATGGGCACAACGAACCACAGAGCAAACAGCAGTGTCACAGCACAGAACAGTCACTGTTTTTATTCTATTTGGCAACTCCATTCTCCTAGGCTTGGAGGGCTTCTTAAACTATGAGTCAAAGAACTTTGCAAAGTCAAACCATGACCACGCTTGTTTCAGGGGAAGCTGGTAGCTTCTTCTGGCACTTCGGGTCTTTGACACCGGAAGGCTGCCTGGCTTCAAACACTTTAAAATGAAAGGTCTCAGCTAAGTAAAGGGAATATTTACAATATGAATAAAAGTAAACATGGTGAGGCTGGCAGGAGAGTGCTGGAGGGTCAGACAGTGTCTTTTTATCAATCTGTGCATTTTGTAGAGGATGTGGAGGGTGAGTCTTGGGGACATAGGAGGGGCTGACCCTGAGAGCTGCTGTAGAGGACCATTGTTGGCTTTGAGCCATGTGCCTCCGAAGTCACACCGACAGTGGGAATGAGCTCCCCACTGTCCATATAGGGATCTGAGCTGGTGATTAGTAAGCCTGTCAGTTTCCATTTCTTTCCTCCCACCTTCTGTGAAAAATGTCATGCCAATAAATTTTAGAATAATAATGTTATTATTTATTTAATAAAAAATTTTTAATGTTTATTTTTTTTTGAGAGATAGAGACAGAGCATGAATGGGAGAAGAGCAAAGAGAGAGGGAGACACAGAATCCAAAGCAGGGTCCAGGCTCTGAGCTGTCAGCACAGAGCCTGATGCGGGACTGGAACCCACGAACCGTGAAATTGTGACCTGAGCTGAAGTCGGCCGCTTAACCGACTGAGCCTCCCAGACACCCCTAGAATAATTTTATTTTGCATCCTGCTGTTCTCACTAAAGTATACATGGATCCTTAAAGGTTAGAATTTTTTTTCTTAGTTTAGATGGAGGTTCCTTCTGTACTCTTAAAAATTGCTACCTCCTCTCGCAACCCCCATCTTGACTCCCCAAATTCTAAATTCCAAACATTTGAAAGGTTTCAACTTTGTTGGTTTTAATGATGGCAATTTACAATTGACAAATATGTTGGTAATGGGCATTCTTTCCTGTAGGTTTGTTTAGAAGTGAAAACAATGTGGCTAGTCATAAAAGTTTCTATTTATTTAGGCTGGATAGTTCACTTGTTCACAGAACGGGTGCTTGTCAGCAGAGAATTAGATTTAGCATGATGTGTTTCAAGGCTAAAGCCTGAATGGAGACTAATGGCTACAGCTCAGGAAGAATAATCACCATTTTAATAGATTCAAATTCTGTTGCATGGAATAATCACTGGTTACTGTAAGTGAGACACTGCCTGTTTCATGGTTATCAGAAAATAATGCTGATATGTAAAAACATACTGAATCAAGATGACTCGGATACCTGGTCCAGAGCAACTGGGCAGACGATGAAACCCATTCCCAGGAAAGGCCCTGGGACAAGTTAATCTGTCACATGTTTATTCCCTGTTTTGATCATTTCCAAAATGTCATTCTGTCATTTATGAGCATTTCCAAAATGATCAAGACAGGAAATGGGGAGGACAGGTTGGGGTGTGCTTAAAAGTGCATGCTCTGGGGCACCTGGGGGGCTCAGTCGGTTAAGCTTCTGACTTCTGCTCAGGTCGTGATCTCATGGTTCAAGACTCTGAGCCCAACATTGGGCTCGGCTCTGGGTGCAGAGCCGGTTAGGATTCTCTGTCTCTCTCTGCCCCTCCCCCGCTCGCAAATGTGCTTTTTCTCTCTCTCTTAAAAATAAACAAACATAAAAAGAAGTGCATGCTCTGGATTCAAGTTTCCTGGGTTGCACTCCCACTTTCACCACTTACTACTACCTGCGTGACATTGGGCAAGTGGGCTTATCTTTCTATGTTTCAGTATCTATAATCAGAATTATAGAATTCAGTGAGATCATATATCTAAACTCATGTGCTGAGCACAGTAGATACTCAATAAATGAAAGCCATTTTTATTAGCGTAGTGGTCATGTGCCAGTATTTCTATTAGCAGTAATATTTCTCCTTGGGAATAGTACAGGCGACAGTTCAAAGAGGTAATGGTAGGTGTGTCCTGATGGGCTAACACAGCAGGAATGGACACGTCAGTACAAGTTCCTAAATGTTGCCTGTGGCTATGAAAAAAAAGGAAGCAAGAAAGCTTTGATTGCAGCATCTTGGGAAAAATGGTGGGCTGGGCATGAGGGAAAGTGGGGATGGAACCCTGGAATGGAGAGCCTTAATATCTTCATTTGTAAAATGGGGATTAAAAATACCTACATGACAGGGCTGTTGTGATGATAAGTAGGGTAATTATGCAAACGTGTCCCACTTGGACAGATATGCAGGAAATGTTTGTTTTCTAAACAGCATCTGACTTACTGAATAATGACTCATTGAAGGCTCACAGTCCTCTGAGCCTGGAAACCTGGAGCAGCTTTTGAAATCCACCCAGAAGGAGTAGGACTGAGCCCCTTCAGGTCACTCCCAGCTAGGCCACAGAACTTCCACCCAAGTGGCCTTTGGTCCTTGTACTAAAGGAGCAGGAGCCCCAGGCTCACTCACGTCCTTTTTAGCCTGGCCATGTTTCAGGCTCATTGTTCTGGGAGACCTTGTGCTATTTGTTCATCTAATCTGTTAGCAAAAAAGACACACTGAATTTCCTTCACTTGGACCCCTGACTCATGTTTCACAAAGAAATGTCCAGCCCATAGGAGCTGGTCCCTCTGCCTGTCGTTTTTCTCCGGGCCCCTTCTGGAAGGCCCTGGACAGAGAACAATGGCTGGGTGCCTGGGGAGAGGTGCTGGCATCTCTGCCTCTTCAGGCCTGTTTGCACTTGGTTCCTTCCCCTCCTATTCCGGGCAGGGTCCAAGGAACACCCTGGGACAAACTTGTCACTGGAGAGCTTGTGACCCCCTACAAAAGTCCTAGACTATTCTATCTCCTCTTCCCACCCTACCCCTTGGGGATATCCTGGACATGGGCCATTGACCTAGTGTGCCCTTGACTAACCTTGGGACCAGGATGTGAATCACCAAGTTGAAAATGACCAGTGTTTCAGAGCCTGACAGGTGCCCAGCTGCCCATCACCCACTGCTTTGTGCCATTAGCATCCCCTTCACCTAGTTCTTTTATTTATTTATTATTATTATTATTATTTTAAACCAGAGCTTGCAGAAAGAATACTATGAAAAAACAAGTATTATGCCCAAGTTACAGATGAAAGTACTTAAAGCTCAAATAGGTGTGATTCTTCCCATTTTTTTTTTTTTTACCTGTTAAATGGTGAAGCCTGGGGTCCATAGCCACTTTTCCTGACTGCAGAAGCCTTGTTTACTACTTATTTCCCTGCCTGCTGCCTCTCCGAAGTCATGTCCCTCCTCTGTGGCAACCACACTCTGGCCTGGCTTGCAAAAACCCCAAGGTAATCAGCGCATCCCTTGGTAGGGAGCCCACTCAGATTTATCCACTCTGTCTCCTGGGCAGGGGTCCCACTCCCCAACTCCTCTCCTTCCTGAGAATACCCTGGATCCCCTCCCCTGTTCCCTGGGCCTCTGTCTGAAATGCCATCCCCCCCAAATCCCATCCTTCCTTCATGGCTGGCAACGTGTGGCCTGTCCACCATGCCTTGCTGTCCGCTTCCTAGGGGCTGACCCTCTGGGCTCCTGTGGCATCTGGTCTCTGCTAACCTTTTGTGTATTTGCTGCTTTGTCCTCTGCATTTTCCGTTTAATTTGTAGCTCTCTATTCTTCCCTCCCACCCTATATACATATTCCAACTAAATTACAGGGCCCCTGAAGGCATCCATTTTGGATGAGTTTGTGGCTGTTGCACAGGGTTTTCCCCCTTGGGGAAGCAAAGGCTCCATCCCCTTTTTTGCTGACTTAACAACATCCTCCTCCTACTTTATGAGATGGCAATGACTCACTGTGAATGATCACTATTATTCACACTCATTCTCATAATTCAAATTAATTAGGAAATGCCTTAATTAATTAATTTGCGAGGTTCTCTATGGGATTGCATTGCTAGAGGAAAAAAAGGTGTTAGAGCCAATAAGTTTAATCAGTAACATAAGCAAAGTATGGATTCTCAAGGAAAAACTTCTGGAAAGGCCTCCATGAGACCTGCTCATAATGAAAGGAATAGGCTTCCCATATAACAGGTCTCCATACATTCCTACTCACACCTACAGATTTAATTTTTACTAAGCTCTGACAATGTGCCTGACTGAAAGTTTTCTTCTGTCATTTATGAGTGTTCATGTTATTGAAATGAGATGGACAATTAAATATCTTCAATATCATTATACACACACACACACACATATATACACAGTTCCGTGTGTGTGTGTGTATGTGCGTGTGTGTGATTTTTCCTTTTTCTTTTTTGTTGTATGGAGTCAGAGAGATCTGGCTAGTTTCAGATCCCTCCCTCACTACTCACTTGCTCTGGGACCTTGGGTCTGTCTTTTAACCTCTCAGCCCATTTCTCATCTGTAAGATGTGAGTCACATGACTTCCTTGAAGGGATGTTGAGAGGCATAGTCAAGATAAGGTGTGTGGTCAGGGACCAGCTTGGACCTGCAGCATCCCCCGGAGCTTGTAGAAGTGCAGAATCTCAGGCCCCAACCCAGAGCCACGAATCAGATCTGCATTTGACAAGATTTCCTGATAATTCATAGGCATGTTAACTTTCAGGAGTCTGTGTTCTCAAGGAAGAATCAGTGTATGGATCTATTTGGAGAGGATAAAAGCCGCATTTGCATGAGTTCTTGATTTGTAGTGTTCTTTGCAGCCTTTTTGAAATGACTTTGTCTCAGAGCGGTATTGCTGGTTGGAATTGGGTCCTGATAACATTCAGAGAAATAGCCTTTAGGATTTGGTGGCAGGTGGAATGTGGCAGTTCTGGGAGTGGGGAGGGGGTGGGGGGTGGCTGGTCCTGGACTGTTGGAAAAGAGGTGAGGATCTTGAGGTGGAGGAGCAGTTTCCTGCAGGCTTTGGGAGCAAAGGGAGGAGAGACACAAGCGACAATGAATCCACGTACATAGAATTTGCTAGAGCAAAAACTTTTATAAAAGTCACAACAACTTTATGAGTTAGACTTGGTCCAGTAGGATATATTCACATATACAGCAGATGGTAATAAAGCAAAATTATGATCAGTTTAGAAAATAGATGCTGGAGCTGGCAGGGATCATTTTAGGGGCCATCGTTGTTCTGGCCTTTTTTGTTCCTGAAGCCCAGCTAGTTTCAGGACTTCTCACGTGTGCCACTTCAGGGTGATCTAGGTGAAGTCATCTCAGTACACCTTTTCTTCTTGGCTGTGAAATGGGAAAATAAAAGTACTTGAGTTCATAGGCTGTTATGAGGATTCAGTGAGTTCATGCATGGAAAGTGCCTAGAGCAGGCCTCATCCTAATTCAATAATAATCCATACTTTCATCACAGCTGATGACCCACAGGAGGTAGAGGGGGGAGGTCATTATTAATACTGCTGCTATCAATAAATATTAAAACTGTAAGTTTGAGATTCAAGAAGTTTGATTAATGTCTTGTTGATACCAATCTGGATAATGGTAACAATAACGACAATAAAATCAACAATAATCATCACCACAATAATGATGATGGCCATAGCTACCATTAACTGGGTGCTTGTTATGTATCAAGCATGTTAAATCATTATTTCATTTGGATTATCTCATTGATTTTTTAAAACACATATGATGAGCACAGCACTACCCCCAGTTTGTAGATGAAGAAACTGAGGCCTGGGGCGCCTGGGTGGCTCAGTCAGTTAAGCGTCTGACTTCGGCTCAGGTCATGATCTCGCGGTTTGTGGGTTCGAGCTCTGCGTCGGGCTCTGTGCTGCCAGCTCGGAGCCTGGAGCCTGTTTTGGATTCTGTGTCTCCTTCTCTCTCTGACCCTTCCCCCACTTGTGCTCTGTCTCTCTCTGTCTATCAAAAGTAAACAAATGTATAACAAAAATTAAAAAAAAAAAAAAAAAGAAACTGAGGCCTAGGGAGATTAGGAATTGGCACAAGGCCCAGAGCTTATAAATGGAGCTGAAATCTGAACACAAAACTACTGGCTTCACAAATTGTTCCCTTAACCACTGCATTAGCCACCATGCTGAAAAACCAAAGCACGAACTATTCTTTCCATTTGGTGGCAACATATGTGAGGTTTGTTTTCTGGCCTGATTCTCTGATATACTGGTTTCCCCCGATCCCCGAAGGTAGAATGTTCCTATGAAAGCTTTTGTCAGCTGAAATGGCATAAAGTGAAGGAGCAATTGCCATTAATTTACATGGGAAAAACTGAGGGTGTTCCCATAACCAAAAAATAACCTCTCTTAGGCTTTCCTGATACCTTACGACACATCTTGCTAATGGAGGCAGTAAATAAAAGATGAAACACGGGTGGTCACAGACAGTTCAAAGCCACGGCAGCCTGATGCTGAGATGCTGAGTGTGGTTTGGGAGGAGCCTGGCGGGGCTGCTCTCGCTGCCGCTCAAGGTTTGGGGTGCACGCTGCCTTATAACGGCTTCCTGCAAAATAAACTCTGAACGCTATTTTTGCTTTTGCCTTTTTTTGTAAAAGTGAAAATCCTCTGCATTTCTTTTGGTTAGCAGAAGCAATACTAATGTAGGTCTTTCATAAAAGCAAAGTGACATAACATGAACTTTCCAAAAGCGGGGGATACCCAAATTTTAAAGAAAGCATCTAAAGAAAGCATTGCTGTGGGATGAGGAAGAGAGTAGTTTGAAGACAGAAGAAAGGAAGCAGGAGAGGAACACCCGCTGACGCACTGTGTGCTGGGCCAGGGCAGTCACATGCATGAACTCATTAATGTGCATGGATCTTTGTGTATGTGAACTGCATGTGCACAAGGGCACAACTAAGGCTCAGAGAGCTTCAGTGCTTGTCCAACAAGTTTGTAAGTGAAGGAGCTGGGATTTCAGCCTGAGACCAAAGCCCAAGCTAGCTCAGAAAAGAGCTGGAATTAGGATGTGTATTTGTACCTCAAGGAAATTAGACCCCTCCCAAGCTCCCAAAGTCACTAAAACCTAGTTCCACTTCCAAGCCCCTCCATCATGTCTTCAGTTTGGAAAAAAAGTTCCCTAAGGTTGCCTGAAATCCGGGGGGTGCCTGGGTGGCTCAGTTGGTTAAGTCCTACTTCGGCTAAGTTCATGATCTGGAGGTTCATGGGTTCAAACTCCACATAGG
This sequence comes from Panthera tigris, assembly GCF_018350195.1. Lineage (NCBI taxonomy): Eukaryota > Metazoa > Chordata > Mammalia > Carnivora > Felidae > Panthera > Panthera tigris. The sequence goes on from NC_056671.1 coordinate 44,622,977, forward strand.
GCTCTGTGCTGACAGCTCAGAGCCTGGAGCCTACTTTGGATTCTGTGTCTCCCTCCCTCCCTGCCCCTCCCCCACGCGTGCTCTGTCTCTCTCAAAAATAAGTAAACATTAAAAAAAGAACTTGGTAAAAAAAAAAAAAAAAGGTCTGAAATCCCATCCTGGAAGGGCACTAGAGCTCCTTTCTAGAAGTATTATATTTTTGACTTATGGTTCACCACTTTCCAATCAGAATTTCAGGTAGCTGACAAATACACAACTGAACTGTAAGAGAATAGATTGTTGAGGTAGGAAAAAGAAGTTTAGGCTAGGAATAAGGTTAGTTACTAAGATATATGCCAAAGGGCCCTGAATTGGGTGAAGTGGGCTGTAAAGCATCTTTAATTGAGCTGGATTATTTATTACTCCTAAACGCAGAAAAATCCAAATAACTTCTAGGAGGATCCATCACAAATCCACCAGTCATGTGAATTACTATGGGGAATGGGGACTATTTTAAGCCATATTCTGGCCTTAAAGCTAAGGTCAAGAGTGGGTGTCAGGCCCTTCCTTAGTCTGTCTGGTAGGGCTCATGACTGGAAGATGGTTTGGCTAGAGAGCCATAGGTTCAAGTTCTGTAGTCATTCTTAAGTTCTTATTTCCTTTTCTCCTTGATACCAGTTGTATGTGATGCTTCACTAAAGCAACTTTTCTTTGTAATGTGCTCTCTCCGGTGGCCTTGCACATTATTCCACCGTTCTTCTTAGGATGTACAACATCTCCAAAGAGACGGAACTCCCAAGCTCTGGGCACAGGGGCCTGCCCAAGAGGGTTTCTTTCATTTATGGCTATCAGAAAAATAGGGCAGGAATTAACCTATATCACTTGGACCCCACCTTATGTCAACAGCTCTCACAAACAGAGAGGCCCAGCAGCAGCCTTTTACACTGCCTGGTACTGTACACTGGAACCAGCTCGCACACTCAACAGAAAGAAAAACAAGTGCGGGCTCTGTTCCGATGGCAGGCTGATAACGCCTGCCTCTCCAGTCAGGGCACCATTGTTCTCTCCCTCTGCACCTTCCCTTGTCCATTCCAAGCAGCTCTGATAAGTCTGTGCACCGGGCAGGCTTGTGTTTGAGTTGAGGTTGTCAAACCCATTACTCAAAGGAAGGACGTGGACTTTCTTTGGAAGGGTGAACTCTGGTTCTAAGAAGTAGGAGAAAATAAAGATGATTTATGATTAACTAAGTGGCTACACTGTTGAGTTTAGTCTCACTGACCGCTGTTTGAGTCATGGCTTCTTTGTGCAGTTGGTGCGTCTCCATCGAAGTGTGAGTTGAGAGTGGCCACAAAGAAACTCAGGCAAGAAATTAATGCATCATGGATATTAGGGCAGCCCTGTATGTTGTCACCAGGCAAAAGGGAGAGGGGCTCTTCGACAGGAATGCATTAAACACATATAATACCTGGATGGGTATAACTGGGTTAGAACCTGTGAGTGTTGCTGGAGATGTAGGGAAACTTATTTGTAAAGGTGCTTGAATGAGAATAATATGCTACATAATGCTCTCCACAATAAAAAATCGGAGAACCTTTATAACGTTCACTAAGAGTGAAGAAGAAACAAAAAATAGTGTTTTTCTTGATACCAGCTTATATTAGGGCATAAACGGTGGGAAAAGGCAGAGGTGTGGTGGTTGGCTGTGTGAGTTACCAAGTGCCCTGGGACTATTCCATATTTTTTTCCTATTTTGGCCTCATGGAGGATGTTAAAATCTAAAGAGTTATTTTTTCTCCAGAGTTAGCCCGAGAATAAAACATGTGAACATGTTAAAAAAGTCAAAGTATTACACAAAAAGAAGTTAGTATTGTTATTTCATTTGGTGCTCACTGCAGCTCTACAGGCACGAGATACCAGATGTTGCTCTCTTCATTTTTAATTTAAGTGAATTAAGGCCCAGGGAAGTGAGGGTGCCCGTTCAAAGTCACACAGCTGGTAAGGAACTCAATGGGGAACAGGACCTAGCTCTTGAGAGGCACGGTTCCCAGCGTCCTTCCTGATAGAAGGGTCAGCCTAGCTGACATGCCAATGGTATAGAATTTAGGAGGAAATGTAAAAAAGATATGAATGTTACCAATTAAAAAATTAAATAGGCTTTTTTTTAAAAAAACCCTGACATGGAAATATCCTACAAATGAGAACCACCAGCTTTTTTTTTTCTTACTGGAATCACCCAGAACAGGAAGTATTCTCTGAGTGGGTATGTTCTGCTGCCATACATGGTGTGTGTATGTGTGTGTGTGTGTGTGTGTGTGTGTGTAACTTTCTCCCAAGTTCCAAGTTGTAAGATGGAATTCAGAACACCTTTTGCCTCAAAAACACTTTTACAAGTTAATTTCCCAGGGTAGCCTTTGTAATTTTACTTCAAGTGTAACCTATAGTTAAAACATCATCATTTGCCAAAAAGTCATTTCCAATATTATATATTTTTCACTGCAAATGAGCACATGATATTTAGGAACTTTATTAAATAAGCTTTATGATCTAGTGCAAGGACCTAATTTCCATTTGTAACACTTTTTCTATTACAAGAAGTGTTATAGATTCCAAAAACCCAACTTAAACATTTTAAGAACACCAGCCAATTGTTGACAGAAGTCTGAGCTGCTGTCTGTACTGACTGTACTGCTGTCTCTGAAGACTAACGTTCCTTATTACAACTTTTTCTGGAACATGAGGGGCATTATCAGGCTGGAGAAGCTAAAATTTATGCTAAAAGATGGGCAACAGGAAAACACATCAAATGGAAAAACAAATGGAAGAGTCTAAACTTTCTGAAGTCTTATTCCTGATTATTCTAAATTAGTCTCTTGTCTTCCTTGCTCTTGGCTTCCTCACTTCTAATCTGCCAGCACTTTGGACAACAGCTCCAAGCCTTCTTTGGTCTGTTGTCTTGCATCTCTAAAAGCAAAGAGAAGACTTCTGTACTTTGGAATCTTAGAGTTCTAGGGCTCAGAAGCCATCTTTCCAGGGCAGGACTTCTCACTTCTCAATCTCAACCATGTGTCCCCTTCCTCTGTGTGGACTCTCCCAGTCCCTACACCAGGAATGCATTAAGATGAGACTCCCAAAATATTAATTGATGGAGATTTGTCTGTATTTTTGAATCCTATCAACATTGTTGTTTTCTCATATTCTGCTGTGTAGACTGAATTTCCAAACTAGGAATCAAATTTATGTAGTTATTCACATCTGACTTGAACAAATAAATAAAGGTTTGAGTTATCGCTCAGCCAGCTAACTTTAGACCTGGATCCATCTTCCCATCGTAATTTTCCCCTCTGCTTTCTTTGTTAGCCCCTCCCCCATTGTGAGTGCTGTCTTCCTTTTATTGTTGCAAACATTTTTACTCTTGCTTGTGGGCCAAGAGCCTATTAATTAGGAGCCAGTCTAGAGGCCCCAGGGGGAGCTTGTTTGGAATCAGCTCATGAGGCTTTCTCACTCTAGTTGATTCATTACATGGCCAGGAGCCAAGGGTTCAGTTTTGTTGCAGTCTTTCCATGAAGGAGCCCAAGCCTGGGACTGGGGAGCACCGCTGGTTTTTGGCTCTGCTGAGCCCCAAATGTGTTTGTAAATCTTTTGAGCTCTGTTAAGTAGCTCTGCTCACTAGATCACTTCAGCACAGACCTGGAAACCCGCCACTCTCAAGAACCAGTTCTAATATTCCTCATCCAGATTTGAGTGTATCCATTTATAAAATGGTTCTTAATATTTCCTAATCAGGCATTTTCCCATTGAGCCACTTTTGGGGCCTATCTGTTTGCACAGATAACTACATTCTTTTTGCAAACCTGGCATTTCAGGGATTCTCCAATCCAACTTCAACCCAGTTCTCCCTATTTTCATGCAACTATATTTTGTTCTGGCTGAAAGGACTTCACACTATTTCTTGAGACTGCTCTCCTTTCTGGCTAAAAATCTTGACTCTACAATCTGGACCTTCTACCATGCTGTCCAGTAAATGCCTCCTAAAGCCACAGCCTGTTGGGGATGGAAGGAATCTGGAGGATCAGAAAAGGCTGGAAGAGGTCAGGTGGAAGCTCCAGGACAGATAGGTTGCCCTCATCAATTTCTCACTGCTCTTTGAGGGATTTTTTTTTTTTTTTGAAGGAGAGAGGGAGAGAGGACACAAGTGAGTGAGGGGCGGAGAGAGAAGAGGGAGAGAGAGAGAGAGAGAGAGAGAGAGAGAGAAGCAGGGCTCACCTGAAGCGGGGCTTGTGCTCACCCAAAGTGGGTCTCGTGCTCACCCAATGTAGGACACAAACTCACCAACCGTGAGATCATGACTTGAGCGGAAGTTAGATGTGTAACTGACTGAGCCAACCAGGTGCCCTCTTTGAGGGATTTTGTTAGGACAACATAACAGACTGCTTTGAGATGTACTATTACAAGCGGCCCAGTTTTCTTCTTTTGTGTACATGTCTTATCCCCTCCCCTCCATTATGCTATGAGTCAAGACAGTCTATGCTTATGTTTTAAAACAATGACTCCTAAAAGAAAAATATTTCCTCTCTAGAGAAGCCAGATCTTTAAAGTATGAATGAAGCAAATGTGATATTTATAAAACCCTTGGGGATGAAGGGTGAAAGGGCCTTTAAGCAAACACTCAATAATGGAAAAAAATCAATGAAAGTGTTCTTAGGAAAAGAAACTGGGCAATTTCTTTCTTTGTGGGTCTCACATTTCTTTGCTCAAACAGCTTGTCTTCCACCTGACGCTTGCAATTTCTGCCATTGGAAAATGGAACATTAAGATGGTGGAACAATAAATGATTTTTCAGCTTTGTCAACCACTTGTTTTATCTGTCAGTAGATTTCCATGTTACTTTGTTTTTGATAATTTTATCTATATCATTAAGAGCATTTTCACTGATGAGCATCTTATTTTATTTTTTAAGTTTTTACTTCATTTTTTAATTTTTGAGACAGAGAGAGCGTGCACGCACGAGAGAGTGCGAGTGAGCAGAGGAGGGAAGGAGGAGGCGGAGAGAGAATCCTAAGCAGACTCATGCAAGCCTGACTTGGGGCTTAAACACGAGAACTGTGAGACCATGACAAAGCAGAAATCAAGAGTCAGACACTTAAGTGACTGAGATACCCCGGTACCCCACTGATGAGCATTTTACAGGGTGACCCCATCAATATTAAGTTGCTGGTTAGATTATAGGATCTTCACACAACGATCTCAGCAGTAGCCCAAGGTGCAGAGGATCTTGCAAGGACAGAGACAGAAAAAGTCAGAAATGCACAGAAGGTGTAAAGTGAATTTACAAATGATGGACCTTAAAGTGGGCTGAGTATGGGAAAGGCACTTCATTGTAGCTGCAGCCCATATGTGCTGTTTGGCCCCATTAGTCTCTCATTCTGGCCTGCTTGGGTTGGTACCATACCAGGTTGACAAGGAACATTAATTACAAGGACACTTATACATCTGTGAGGTTATTCTTTGTAGGATTATTTAAAATAGCAAATTTCAACAAAATCTGGATGTTCATTGATAAGGGTCTAGTTAAACAGATCATGCTATACCCTCACAGTACAGTATGCAGTTGCTAAAGGAAAAAAGGGCAAATATTCCTATGTTGCTATGGAAAAATTTCCAAGGTATCTCATTTAGTTTAAAAAAAAAAAAAGGAAGGTGTTGATCAATATGTATAGTATATGATCTTTTGTGTAAAATGCACCAAGTACTAGATATATGTGTATATTTACATGTGCATAGAATATTTCAGGAAGGAAACACAAGAAACTGAGACTGATAACTGGTTGTTTGGTGGGGAGGGGAACTGAGAGAGAAGGGGAGTAGGGGGACATTTTTCAGTGTGAATTTTTTGTATGGGTGGCGGCTTTGTTATGTGTCAGCACCGCTAGGCTGAACTGTATCTGCCAGAATTTTCTTTCTTGTATGTTCCAGTATGAGGAGGCCCTGAAAGAGATTACTGTGTGAACTTTGGAAGGTGGAAGTGAAGTAGAAGCTATTTTGTATCTCAGTATGTTGTTGCTTCTCTGTGGCCGCCCTTGTTAGAGTGAAGCCGCAGTGAGGTCCACAATGGCTCCCCTTCCTGTGGATCCTTTTTCAGCATTTCTGACTTCTGGGCCAATTCTGAATTCTGTGTTTAGTTGTATGATGAGGGCACTGGCCTCTCCTGCAGGACATCAACATCAGAGGCAGTGAGAATTGATACATATTTCAGTACATCCTCATGGGTTGTTTTTTTTCCTTAATTTATTTTTTAATTTTTTAAAGTACTTTTTATTTTGTAAATCTTTATTTATTTTGAGACACAGAGCAGGGAACGGACAGAGAGAGAGGGAGAGAGAGAATGCCAAGCAGGCTCTTCACTGACAGCACAGAGCCTGACGTGGGGCTTAAACCCACAAACGGTGAGATCATGCCCTGAGTTGAAACCAAGAGTTGGACACTTAACCACCTGAGCCACCCCTGGTACCCCTTACTCCTCATGGATTTTGGCACAGCCTTGTGGGTTCATGCTTGTCCTCGCTCTCCCCACTTCACCTCCATCTTCCTGTGGACTTCAAACTGTAGCAACTGATGTGAAGACAATAGCCTACAGAGATTACTTAACTAGCTCCTGCAATTAGATGTAACAAATCTGTGTGTGTGTGTGTGTGTGTGTGTGTGTGTGTGTGTATCCTAATGATTCTGTTTCTCTGATTGAACTTCAAAGTAGAATTGCTAGATTTATCAACATGTTCATGCATTACCATTCAAAAATTAAATTAAATTTTAAAATAGAGATTTAAAAGTCTGGGACTGAATCCTACTATTCAGGTCATGTTAGGTGTTGAAGAAAAATAGCCTGGATTTCAAACTCCTTCGGAAATCACATATGGCTCAGTTTATATGGAATTAGAATCTTTTAAGAGAAAAGATGGGGCTTCAAGGCTTGCTGTTATGTTCCTGTGACAGTAAGATCATCAATCACACTTGTATCAGTTAACTGTTGTGGCATCACCAACCTGCCAAATTTATTCATATAACACAGGCACCATTTTATTTACTCATGATTCTGTGCATCAGCAAGTTTTGCTAGGTCCAGTGGGACAGTTCGGTGGCTGGTCTCACCTAGGCTGACTCACCAGCTTGGCTGGAGCTAGGTTGTTAAAATAACCTCAGTCTTATGTCTGATGGTTAGTGCTCGTTGATGATTGGATTGTGTATCCCCGGCAGGCTATCTTGAGCTTCTTCATAAGTTACTGTGTTCCAAAAGCAGCAAGAAAGAGAGTGTAAGTCTCAATGCACGAGTACCTTTCAGTCCTCTGTTTATATTATGTTTGCCAATGTCCCACTGGCCAAAGCAAACCACATATCCAAGCATAGAGTCAATGTAGAAGGAGCTCATACAAAGATACAGACACAGGGATGCATGATTCTTTGGGGGCCATTAATATAACAATCTACTGCATCATCTAATGACTGGCAAAGGAATTTTTGTGCTCCATCACTAAGAGAAAAGAGTAGGACTATGTCTCATATTTTGTGTCCCTTATGTAATGCCTAGACCAGGATCTTGCATGTAATGGATATTCAAAAACTATACTCTAATGTCTGTAAGACTTGACCACCACTAGAGTAGTTAAGCTTAAGTATGAACACCTATGATTACAGTCTGGACCCCATTGGATTCCAGCTGGCATGAGGAACTGGAGAAGAACACTCCTGGTTTCTGTTTTGGGGGTTATGTGCTTCTGGTGAACTCATTATGTTCAGGTGTACTTCCACCTCTCTGCCTAGAAATTATGAACAAATAACATCATAATCATGATTCATCTGCCTTTCTGGGTAGAATGGTTTTATTCCTCTGTTTTTGTACCTCACTGCAATTTCAAAATGCACTCCAAAATCATAAAGGATAAGATCCAACTTGTAAAGTGATTTCAGAACAATTCCTTCAGTTTCTAAAACTATTTTTCAAGGCATTACAAGCAAATCGTTTAAGTGCACAAATAGTGTTAAAAGAGTTTATGCTAAAAGCCAGTAGGTTTTTCTTTTCCTTGCTCCCTTCTCAGAGGCAACTACTTTATACTTTTTATTCTCTTTCTTCTGGTAATTGCATTGTGTTTCTATATTTTACATCTATTTTGTAAACAGCATGCAGTTAGTCTTGCTTTTTCTATCCAGTTTGTTAATATCTGCCTTTTAACTGGAGTGTTAAGCCTATTTACATTTAATGTAATTATTGATTTGGCTGGGTTTAAGCCTAACATTTTGCTGTTGTTTCCAATTGTCCCATTTATTCTTTATTCTTCTTTTCCTTTTTTTGAAGTTTATCTATTTATTTTGAGGCGGAAGAGGGACGGAGAGAGAGGGAAGGAGAGAATCCTAAGCAGGCTCTGTGCTGTCAGTGCAGAGCCTGATGTGGGGCTCAATGCCACAAACTACAGGATCATGACTTGAGATGAAACCAAGAGTCAGATGCTTAACCAACTGAACTACTGAGGCACCCCTCTTTGTTATTCTTATCCTTCTTTCCTTACTTCTTCTGGAATACTAAAATATATTCTAAAATCCCATTTTGTCTCCTCCATTGGATTTTTTTAGCTATATCTTTGTTTATTTTTTTAAAGTGGGGTTGTTATGCAACATTAACTTATGTGTACCTTTAATTAATATTGTACCACCTAATGTATAATGTAAGAATTGTAGACTATTAATTATAAGGACATTCACATGTGTGAGGCTATTCTTTGTAGGATTATTTAAAATGGCAAAATTTCAAAAAAACTGGATGTCCATTGATAAGGATCTGGTTAAATAGATCATGGTACACCCACATAATACAGTTGCTATTTACCATACATTTGTTGCATATAATGGCATATATTTTACTTCTATATATGCTGTAAATTCACATGACATTGTCATTATTTTTGCACTAAATGGCCAATTATCTTTTAAAGAAATTTAAAAATGAATAAAAAAGTATTTTATATTTATATACATAAAAATCTTTTATATTTACTACTTTCAGAGCTCTTCATCCCTCAGTCTAGATTGTTTTCATCTGATATCATTTCCCTTCAACCTGAAGAACTTTTTATATTTCTTGTAGTATAAATCTGCTAGTCATGAATTTTCTCAGCTTTTGTTTGTCTGAAAATATCTTCATTTTACCAATCCTTTAAAAGGATATTTTCTTTTTTTTTAAGTTTATTTATTTATTTTTTTAGAGAGAGAGCACAAGGGGCAGAGAGAAAGAGAGACAGAATTGAAAAAGCAGGCTCTGCACCATCAGCGAAGGGCCCAATGCAGGGCTTGAACTCACAAATAGTGATTTCATGACTTGGCTGAAATTAAGAGTCGGATACTTAACTGAATGAGCTACCCAAGTGCCCCAAGGATATTTTCACTGGATATAAAATTCTGAGTTGTTAGGTTTTGCCATAAAGAGCAGTTTATCCCATTTCATTGTCTCCTGGCTCACCTTATTTCTTTTTCTTTTTTTCCCCACCTTATTTCTTATGATAAATTGTTGGTCCCTTGTTTATCATGTATCATTCTATCCTACCCCCCATCTGCCTTTAAGATTTTCTCTTTATCTTCAGTTTACAGCATGTTGATCATGATGTGCTTACATGTGATTTTCTTTTTTTTATCCCAGTTGGGGTTTGTAAAGATTCTTGAATATGTAGGTTGATATTTTCATCAAAGTTAGGAAGTTTTTGGCCATTCCATATTCAAAATTTTTTCTGTCTTGATCTCTCTTTTACAGCTGAGACTCCAATTACCTATACGTAAGATCACTTGATATTGTCCTACAGGTCACTGAGGATTTGTTCAGTTTTTTTAGTCTTTTTTTCTCCTCTCTGTTCTGTATTTGTTCTGTCACTGTATTCCAGTGAAGTTTCCATTTTGAAATTGATACTAATTTCAGTTCTAGAATTTTTGATTGGTTATTTTTCATACTTTTAATTTTTCTGCAGTGATTTCCCTGATCTGTTCACTCATTGTGTCCATCTTTGTGTTTATAATGTTTAAACATACTTATAATAACTGTTTTAAGGCATTTGCCTGCCAATTACAACATCTGTGTCACCTCTGAGTTTGTTTCTATAGACTCTCCCAGATTAGGTGTCATGCTTTCCTGCTTCTGCTTCTTCACATGTCTAATGTTTCATGATGGTTTACTGGACATGGTGAACTCTATGATAGTCTAGATTTGTTGTTTTCTTTTTAAATGCATTGAATTTTGTTCTAGAACGTAGTTACTTTCCTGGGGAATCAGTTGGATTATACGAAAGCTTATTTTAAGTTTCTGTTAGGGTAGGTCTAACCAAGCCTTAAGCTAGAGCACGCATTTTTTCCAAGAGTGGTCTTTCTGGAGTCTCAGCTTGAATGCTTGGGATATTCAGTAAGACTGCTCCAGTCCAGCTTGTTAGAACTCCAATTCTCCCAACATTGTCCAATCTCCAGAATCTCTCTGTTCACCTCACATATTCCCAGAAATGTTGTCTGCTATACTTCACAGAATCTCCTCTGCATGTATGACAATATTTAGCTGAAGACTCGGGGAGACCCCCATGCAGATTTATGAAACTTCTTTTCATAGTTGCCTCCTCTCTATTACCCTTCCATGCAAATTTGAGTTGGCTTTGTAGGCCTGAAATCAACTTTTTTTCTTTCACTCAGGAACACTATTCCTTTCTATTTGGCTCTACCTCCCTTTGCCTTGGTTTGGGAGGTACTCCCAGCAGAAAACTGGGATGGATGTGGAGCTCTCTTTGTGCTTTCCCGTCTCTCAATGACCACAACCTTGTGCTCTTGTATGATGCTTAAAAAGAGTTGCTTCACATATTTTGTTTAGTTTCATATCTGCTTAAATTTATAGAGTAAGTCCAAAACTTATTATTCAATTGTGGTCAGATGGAAGGATGCCTCCTATATTCATATTTCAAAATAATATGGGTATATTTGACCAATCAATTCTAGACATAAACCACTGGCTTTCTCTTATGGAATAATTGCTCATTTAAATTCCTCTCTCCCTCTATTATTCTGAGAATATAATTATATCCCAATACTGATTACACTCATAATCAAATTTTAATTATTACAGATTTATGAATCTTATTTATGGCCAAACCAAATTCTGTACTCTGATCACATTTCCTTTCCTGTTTAAATTTTGTTTTTCCTGGAGATAATAATGGTCGATTTATTTTATCTACTTAGTTTTCTTTAATGGAGAAGTTTCCTTCACCCATCAGTAGCTCCTTTACTTTTAAACTTAAGTGCCTCTCATTGGCACTTACATTTGTGCCAATGACAGGTCGCTGGGCAACCTCTCTGAAATGGTTGCTTGGTTGGCCTGTGGTTATACAGCTGATGTCATGTAACTCCTCTTTGCTGTCATCTTAGGAATTTCATTTCTTCTCTTTTCTGCTGGATTCCCTGCTTGCTGGATCCAGGTTTTATTCTCTTTTGACTTACTTCATTTTTGTGGAACATATTCTCTAGTACCTCCCTGAAAAAGTGTTTAGGGAGTACAGTTTTTTTCAATTTCTTTAAACATCTAAAGATATGTCTTTATTCTACTTTCATACTTGATTTCTGTTTGGGTATAAAATTCCAAGTAGAAAATAATTTGTACTCAGAATTTTGAGGATATTATCTCATTATCTTCTAGCATCCAATGATGGTGTTGAAAAAATTGATTCCATTCTCACATATGACCCCTTAAATATGACATATAGTTCCTTTCTGGAAGCTTTTAGAATATTCTATTCATTTGTGATATTTGGTGACTCTGTGTCTTTGTCTTCATTCTTTGTGCTTGGATCCAGAGACTTAGTTTGTCCTTCAAGTTTCCCCTCCCCTCCTTTCCACTCCCCTCCCCTCCCCCTTACCTCTACCCTCCCCTTCCCTCCCCTTCCCTTCCCTCTGCTCCTCTTATTTCCTTCTAATACACCTAATACACCCTTTCCTTCCTCTACACCCAATGTGGGCTTGAACTCATGACCCCAAGATCAAGATTTGTATGCTCTACCAACTGAGCCAGCTAGGTGCCCTCAAGTTTTCTTATGTTCTTTTCTTTTGGATAATTACCTCCCTCCCTGTATTAGTGTGTTAGGGCTGCCATAAGAAAATACCACAGGCTGGATGGCTTAAACAATAAAAATGTATTTCTCATAGTTCTGGGGGCTAGAAGTTCGAGATCAAGGCATTGTTAGATTTGGTTTCTTCTGAGGCCTCTCTCTTTGACTTGCAGATGGCTACCTTCTCCCAGTGTCCTCACATGGTCTTTCCTCTGTGCATGTATGTCCTTGCTGTCTCCTCTTTTTCTTATAAGAACACCAGTCATATTGGATTAGAGCCCCACCCTAATGGTATCATTTTGAAATACTGGGGAGTTGAGATTTCAACATATTGATTCCGAAGGGACACAAGTCAGCCCATAACACACCTGATTTCTTTTTTAATATATTTCTGGAATTTCTTGTATTTGGAAGTAGAACTTTCTAGATAGAAGCTCCTCTGTTTGACTTCTCTAGAGATTGACTCTCTAGTTTCACTATGGGGACATGCAGGGTCAAGGAATGGTGATGGTCAGAAGTAGTTGCCTGACCGCAGTATAGAGGTGAGGAAGTGACTGCTTCTGACACAGACTTTCAAGCAATCCCTCTGTTTTCAGTATACTCTCTTATCCTTATCCTCTATATCAACTGCTGCCTCTAATATCTGAACATTTCTGGGGTTTTGCAAAATTAATGGGATTGCTGATGCCTACCCCATACACCACACTCTAAAAAATACTTGTGTTTGAACTTCTTCCTTTGTGCTGAGTCACTCACCATTTGTCCATCAGTTTTGTTCTTCTTATATTTTTGTTTGAAGTTAAACATCTTTTACTTGCATTGGATTTCTAATTTTGTGTTTGTTTCTTGTTTTCAATGTTTTAGGATTAAAAAATATATATTTTGAAAAGAGAAGAAAATGGAAATGTCTTTATGCTGCCATCTTGGAATAAAAGTTTTGAAAACTGATGGCTTTATTTCCCTGTCTCCTTCCTTTCTCTTTCTTCCTGCCAGGATCTCTAATACCGGAGATGTAATTATTCCCGTTCCTCCTTTCTTCATTGTTCACACAAGGCCTCTTTTTTCACATAGGTACAGCACCATGACCAAAACAAAAAGGAAAAACCAAATATCTAATTACAGAATCAAACACAGTGAACAAAATGAGCAAGATGCTGTGAAAGAGAGTCAGAGGGAGGAGTTGGGGAGGTATTTAGAGAGGGTAGCCAGGGAAGGCTTTTCTCAAGAAATGCCATTGACCCTAAGACTTGAAAAAGAGTTGGGCCTTTGAAGAGGAGGAGAGGGTGTTTGAAGAGCTGAAAGGAAGCCAGTGAAGTTGGAGCCTGGTAGACAAGGAGGAGCGTGGCGCTGAATGAGATTGTACAGGTGGGCAGAGGCCAGTCATACAGGGTCTTTTAGGCCAGTAAGAATTTGAGATTTTATCTGGAGTGCAGTGGGAAGCCATTGAGGGTGGGCGGGGATGGGCTAGGGGCTCTCGCAGGAGAGTGATGTGGTTTCTGTAGTCATAGCTTTTAAAACATCGCTGTACATGCTGTGTGTAAAACAGGTTAGGGGGTGCAGGTAGGAGTCAGAGTCGGGGGGACAGTCAGAGGGCTAGTGCAGCAGTCTAGGTGGAGGATGATGGTGGCCTAGACTGGAGCGGGGAGCCGTGCAGGTGGAGAGAAGTGGATGGAGTCAGGGTTGATTGTGCAGGTACACTAGACTGGATTGGTGAAGGACTGGATGTGAGGAGAGAGGGAAGATGCAGGAATTTACAGACAGTATTCCTGGGTGTCGTAGTCACCTCCTCCTGCCCCCACAACTTACATCTGAGTTCCTGGTTTCTTTGTCTCATCCTCTGAACTGTCCATGCTAGGATATGTCCACAGGCACCCATGCTGAGGGAGCGGGAGGGCCATGGCCTGCTCAGACAGGAAGTGGGGTTTGCAGTTATATCAGGGCGTTGCTTCCAGATTGGGGGAGAAAGATGGTACTGATCAAAATGATGCTGATGATGGCAGCTAGTGTTTGTTGAGTACTTACTCGGTGCCCAGCACACACTGGACCCTCTGAGAGGTCAGGGATCTTGTACTAAGTCATCCAGCTAGTGAGTGGACAAGGCAGGACGTGACCTCAGGCAGCCTGGCCCTAGAATCTACCGTCTCTCCCATTCTGCTAGTTAATTAGCTCTGACCATAAGCAGATGAACCTTGCCGGAAATTGCCACTGAGCACCCCCTTTTGGGTGTGGAACCGGCAAGATCAAGTTCAAATTCAATCAGTATTTGAGGCAGAGCTTAGAATCTTAGAACCAGAATTGAAACCAACCAACCAACAACGACAAAAGCCTGAAGTATCAGAGAAAGACTTGTCTTGGCCAGCCTCAGAAGTGAAGATCCTGTGCGGGGTCTGAGGTTCCCCTGGGCTCTTCCAGAGTTGGGTGAGTCGCTCACTTCATCTCTGGTAATTTTGGATGGTTCACTCCTCCTGTCTGTGGATGAGGCTGAGTCAGCTTCTAAGCCCTCAGCGAGGAGCTAATCATTAACTGGCCCGATTTCTGCCCTCCTTTACCTCAGCTCCCACCCCAGCTCAGACACAGGACAGTCTGGGACACCACCAACCCTGGAGATGGGGAGGCTGTACGTTTTTAATTAGAGGGAGATCCCCTTATCTCTGGCTGGCCCTTTTCTCCATTAATTTACACCTTCTCTTATCTTTTCCATCTATTGTCTCTGCAATGACTGTCTTTCCCTGAAGAGCTCTTGCGCTGTCACTGTGCATTTGAGTGTAGGCACGCCTGTCCCTCCGCTGACCCCTCGGGGAGCCCCATTTGTCTCCCTGCCAGCACTCCCTTCTCCTGACCCTGGCCAGGCTCTCTTTGATCTGCCCCCTTGTTCCCCTCTGCCTTTACCTACAGTTCTCCTTTCTCTTTTTCAGGCGAGGTCCCTGCCCATTCCAGGAATTCTCCCGACTCCAGGAGACAGTGTTTCTGGGAGCAGGGCCCCTTTGTCCCTCCAAAAGGACGGGAAGGCAGAAGGGGAAGTATTACAGTCGTTTGTATAGCCTGAGGAATGGGTCTTAAGAACAACAGGGGCGGGACCTCTGGGTTCCTAATCAAAAGAAAAGGGGGTCAGAACAGGGGGGCAGGAAGTGGCTTTGACTCACTGCTTTCCCAGCCGGGCACGCACGGGACATCTACTGTGTGCAGGTGCCGTGTGATGCCGCTGAGAGAAAACTGGAGGAGAACCTGTCTGCCGGCTGGCTGACCCCTTCCTGACCCTGGACGCCGAGCAGTGGTGAAGCAGGAGAAAGAACTTGGCCTTGGCTGCGTGGGCACCCAGAAGTTGACCCTTAGGAGGGGCTGGCCTATGAAGGAGTCCTGCCTCCAGATGCCCAGCTCTCTGGTTTGGCTTTGCTTGGGCCTGAACTAGCCCTCAAGCCTTCCTGTTAACCTCCCCTGTTTCCAGCCTGCTTTGAAGGACAACTGTTGCAACCTGTAGGGATTTCCACGTCTCTCGTGTTCTCTAGGTGTCTCTTCAGTCAGGAATTTCTCCCTGAAATGCCAGTGCTGGGCCGGCCCTGGGCAGTCTGCCACCTACAGCAAACAGAAAAAGAAAGTGTGCCCTGACTGTCGCCACCAGTGTTTGCTGTGGCCTGCAGGGGAGGGGTGGGCGCTGGCGGGTGGAGCACACCTGCTTGCTTGGGGTGTGGGGGGGGCACCGTCCAGTTCCCCGGGGTGGGGCTGCTCAGGCCCCCTTGCTGGGCACGTGAGGAAAGTCAAGCAGGCGCCAAGGCTTCTGAGGACCAGTGGGCACCTCTTTCCAGTATTACAGCGTTCATTTTCAGGTCGAAAGCTTGAGATTAGAAAAACAAAAACAAAAACCTGAACTCCGGAAGGACACATATACAACTGTTACCTAAAGGAGGCCACTGTGACAGGAGAGGGGAGGGTGACAGAGTGGGTGGGGGAGACGAGGGTGAGGCAGGGGCAGGCCTTCAAAGGGCCTTTGGGTGTTGTTCTGCGTTAGCTGGGGCCATTGGCAGGTTTTGAGCACAAAAGTGACACAGTCTGACGTAACTGGCTACCAGGGGGCACAGCTGGGAGCAGGGAGCTACCTGGGAGGGCACTGCCACAATGTAGAAGGGTGAGGATGGCCTGGGACTAGGTGGTGAGCAGGGGTGGGTGAGAAGGAATCAGATTCTGGATGTATTTTGAGGGGTAGGGTTGACAGGATTTTCTGATGGACTGGATGTGACATATGAGGAAGAGAGGAGTCAGGAATGCTTTAAGGGCTGGTGGCCTGAGAAACTGGAAGAATAGAATGAATAGCCATTTGCTGAGAAGGTGAAGAGATAAAGTCATCGCAGACACCAAGTCTGCACCCGCTCTGATTCTATAGTAGCTACACGCATGAAGGAACGGAAGGGAAGAAAGCTGTCTTCGGCACCTGGAGTGGGGCCTCCCACGTCAGCAAGCAACGTGGAAGCAATGGAAAAACGTGGAAAAGAACAGAAAAGGAGAGCAAATATTTGCCTAATGGTATCTGAGCAGATCTGGGGCTTCTGGGGACCAAGTGGTCCTACGGTTTGGGACAATGGGTCAAGGAAATGTTGGGGTGAGCGTGTACATTCACTATTCTTGTGGATTCTCATTTTGGTGTTTGGTGTTCCTAACTTCATTTTGAAAGTTGTAAAGCTGCCATAACAATGCCAACTAACAAGAATATATCTCAGAGAAGTTGTAAAGATAAATAAGGTGTTCAATATGTCTGTTTCTGAACAAATTCTAGGATTTGTGCAATAGAGAAACAAGGTGTTATTCCAGAAAAACAAAACAAAACACCTCAGTTAGCCAGCTTCAATTTGTCAGCAATTTTAGCTGTTTGAACTATGCTTAAGGACAAAGACATCAGAAAAGAAAGGACATCTACGAAGTCTCAGGGATTTTACAAATTGGAGAATATCATAGATTCTCACTTAGAGCCTAGGAACTCTTAGTTTAGAAATATTTATAAATGATTTTTTTTAATTAAAAATTGTTTTAATGTTTATTTGTTTTTATTTTTATTAAAAAATTTTTAAAAAATGTTTATTTTTGAGAAAGAGAGAGAGAGAGACAGAGTGTGAGCACAGGAGGAGCAGAGAGGAAGACACAGAATCTGAAGGAGGCTCCAGACTCTGAGCTGTCAGCACAGAGCCCGATGTGGGGCTTGAACCTATGAACTGTGAGATCATGACCTGAGCTGAAGTCAGACGCTTAACCAACTGAGCCACCCAGGAGCCCCTATTTATTTTTAAGAGAGAGACAGAGACAGAGACAGAGACAGTGTGAGCAGGGAAGGGGCAGAGAGAGAGATACACACAGAATTGAAAGCAGGCTCCAGGCTCTGAGCTGTCAGCACAGAGCCAGAGACAGGGCTCAAACCCACGAACCCCAAGATCATGACTCAAGCTGAAGTCAGATGCTCCAATGACTGAGCCACTCAGGCGCCCCAGAAATATTTGTAACTGATTTTAATTGGCTTATAGACCAAGCCACAGCAGGAGTCAGTATAGCAATGTGGTAAACAGCATGAGCTCTGAATTTGGACAGTGTAACTTCCCCTATTGCCTCTAGCTGTGTGAAGAAGGGTAAGTTAATTTCTCTCTCTAAGCCTGTGTCCTCATCTGTAAATGGTGGATAATAATAGTATACTTCATACGAGTCTTGCAAGGATTAAATGAAGAAATATTCCCGAAGTGCTTAGCACAGTGCCAGGTACATGGTAACATGGTAACGTAAATAGCTATTTACGTTAGCATTGCTGTCATCGGTATCAGTATCGGCAACAAAGTGGGTGCTATATACATTTGGAATGCTAAAAGCAATTTTTAACAGTTACAGCCTAACATCGAGGGAAAGAGGAAAAAAAGTATTAAGAACACAAGCTTATGTTTAAAAAATAATAAATAACAGTGTCAGTGTAAAGGGAAACCGCTCAATGCACTTCAATAGCACGTGGAGGCATTGTATTGTACAATGTTCAAGTGCTATCATTATATAACTAATAATACCCTGAGTCATGGAGAAAATGTTCAGCACACTCTATTTTAGAAGGCAGAGAAGAGACAGCATGCTCCGAGAAGGCATATTTCAGCTAAAACAGTTTTTGTGCAGGCGCTCATGTGGAACAGAATGTAAACTAATAATGCCAAACAAATAAAACTCCCCTATTTGAAAATTTCCAGGGATTTACCCCAACATTGACTTGAAAAGTTATTTACACATGGGATAGATTGTTTTTGGAGAACGATATTTAGAGTACATCATATCATCTCCTTATGCATAAGCCAGTGAAGTTGTCTCATGTTTTAAATATGTCAAAACTTTACACAGTGGTTTTCCAATTAGATGTGTAGAATTCATGGAAGTGTGTGGTGAATGAACATCTCAGGGTGTAAGTCAGAGACAGAACTGGTTAGAGGCAGTAGCTGTTCAAGCACATTAACAGCACACACACATACACACTCACGCACACCCTATCACATGACATTTATCTCAGGAAAACATATTTTCAAGCCACAAATTAGCACCTACAAGATGAGAAGTACAGACGTCCTTAAGGGGGTAATGGGATGGAATATTTACAACGTAGAACTTCCTTGGACCCTCCAAGCCTCTCCTTGTCCTCGCCGGGTGTGGCTCCTTCCCATTTTCTGAGCGGGCTTCCCGGGGCCAAGTGACAGCTCTGGTTTCAGTTCTTGGGATCATTTCTCGCTTTAGTCTATTCCAGTAATTTCCTTTCAATCCCTAGGCAGGTCACCCGTTGGGCTCCACCAACCCAAACAATCACAGGTTGGCTCTTTGGTGGCTGGTGGGACAGATGCCGCTTCTCTCTGAATCCCCTGCTCCTAACTACGAATCCTAGCCTAACAGGCGCTCAATAAATGTTTGTCGAATGAGACTGAATTAGCACAGCTGAGAATTAGCAGTGCTCCCTCACTTCCTGAGCCACCTGGGTTAACACTTCCCGGAGTGCCTCAGCCCAGACAGCCGGCCTGGCCCAGCAGACGGCCTTATCCTCCGCCCCTGGGGGAGCCAGGCCGGCTGCCTCGTTCCTCCTGTGGGAGCCTGGCCCTGCTTGAAGGCCGTGGATCTGGCGGAGCACATGTGGATTGCCCTGAAGCAGCATTTTCCCAAGGCTTGGCTGTGCTAATTATTCCTTCCTCTCCTGGTGTTAAAACCTTGGACGAGAAAATGAAATCAAGGGAGGGGGTAAGGAAGAGCAAAGGGGAAGGAAAGCCATTAATAAGCAGAACAAGGTCACCCATCTGCTGCTGTCCACACTCCTTATCTGTGACGCCACCAACCCCAAGGTCACCTCTTTTCATTAAAACAGTTGTATTACCTAAAAATGATAAAATTAACTAAATTCCAGCCTTCTGCCTTAGACATAACAGAGCTCGTCTTGATATTGAGGCTGCCCTGATGGCATGAGGCTTCTCTCCTCCCTGTAGCCCTGAAGTAGGCGAGGCAACCCAACTGCTGGTAGGGAGGCTGGTGGGACGAGCAGGCACCAGGTCTCCTGCATGTCATAGCAGGGCTGGTGGCCGTTCTCCCAGTTGGGCAGACTTGCATGTCTGCAAGGTTCTGTTTCCTGGGCAGGTGAGAGACAAACCCGCCAGACTCCTGCTGTTGGACTGGGCTGTGGCAATGCCTCCTCATTCCACATCTCTGCGGGGGTGGGGGGGTGGGGGGTGGGGGGGGGTGGGTAAGGGGGGTAGGGTTAGGAGTGGGGAGGAGGAGGCTGCCAGGCTGCACCAGGCTCCTACAAGCCAGGAAGACAGAGTGCCTTGAAGACCATGATGCTCCAGTGGAGTGGCCCGTGGCATAGTCTGTGTACTGGGATGAGATGCAGAGAAATGCACGGGCAGACTGTGCCCTGACAGAGATGTGGGGATGGAGGGGTGAGGTCCAGTAGAATCCAGGAGCTATGTGATCCTGGGCAAGCCACTGAGTCTCAATTTCTTCAACTGCGAAATAGAAATAGTGATCACTATGTCCTAGGATTAAAGGAAATAGCATATTTAAATGTTCTAGCATCTGCTTGACATACTGTGGGGCTTGATTAATATTTGGTTCTTCAATTATTCCTAAACAAACCCATAAAATAAATACTAATGCAACCACCAAAATCCAAGCAAAGAAACCAAAGCAAAAAGCAAAAGCAGGGGCAAGGCTGATATAATAATTTTTTCAGATTACAAAAGGCACAGAAGGATAATAAATGCTGTTATGCACTTTGCACCCTCCCCCAGCTTTCTTGAGATATAACTGACATATAATGTCATGTAGGTTTATGGGGTACAACATGATGATTTGATACACATATAAATTGTGAAATGATTATCTCAGTGAGGATAATTAACTTCTCTATCACCTCACGTAATTACCTTTTTGTGTGTGTGTGAGCTCACATGTGTGTGGTGAAAGTATTTAAGATCTACTCTCTTAGCATAAAAAAAAAAAGATCTACTCTCTTAGCAACTTTAAAGTATATAATACAACATTAAAGTATTAAAGTATTGTTAACTATAGTCAGCATGCTGTGCATTAGACCTCCAGAATGTATTCACTTTGTAACTGGGTTTGTAACTTTTGACCACCATCTTCTTGTTTCCTTCATCCCCCAACTCCTGGTACCATCATTTTATTCTCTGTTTCTAGGAGCCCTACTTTTTTAGATTCTACACATAAGTGATATCATATGGTATTTGTCTTTCTCCACCTGACTTTTTTCACTTAGCATAACGCCCTCAAGATCCATCCATATTGTTGCAAAAGGCAGGATTTAATCAGCCATAAAAAAAAAAAGAAATCCATTTTGTTTATCTAATAATATATCTTGGAGATCAGGTTAAACCAGTACCCATAGATCTGATAAATAAGTACCTTCATATCACTTGGGGAAAAAAAACAAACCTGCATGATAGTCTATTACATGAGCATATCAGAGCTCTATCGATTGACAGGGGCAGGTAATCTTTTGTTCTGTCTGACCCTGTGACCATGAATATCCTTGTACACAGTCTTGGGGCATATGCATCAGCATACCTATAGTCCCACACTTTCCAACAACTTGGGTGAAAATATAGAAGGCACATTAAATTAGCAGTTTGGGTGAAAACATAGAAGGCACACTTTCCAATTTTGCTGAAAGGGAGAGAAACAAAATTGATGGGCAGAATTCCATGTAAGCCTCCACTAAACTATCATTTATGTAGTGTATATATATACACACACATATATATGTATATATACACATATATATACTATATATACTATACTATATATACATATATACATATATGTATATATATGTATACATACATATATATATATATATATATACACACACATTGAGTGCCTGCTATGTGCCAGGTACTATTGCAGGCATGTGGGAGCCATCCCTGAATAAAGCCAACCAAGATCTCTGCCTTTTTGGAGGTGATGAACTAGCAGGGGAAGACAGACAATAAAAAACCATAATAAACAAGGAAATTACATAGTATGTCAGAAAGAGATAAGTGCTGTTGAAAATGGGGAAATGTGGAACAGGGTAAGGGGGATCTAGAGTCTTGGGGGAAGAGAGTGATCTTGAAGCTCTATTAGGTTTCATAACTTACTTTTGTGATTTAAAGCATGGCCTATGATGGTCAAGGACACATCTCAATTTCATTGAATGAAAGTCAAACAAATGAACACTTCTGTACCTGGCTAGGTCTGCAAATCTCACTGCCTTTAGCCATCCTCCTCTGGGAAAACTCCAGGATGCCAACATTCCACTTAAAAATGTATCACCCAGAGAGCAGGACCAGGGAGCGGCATTTTTGTGGATGGTGACAGCATCTTGTCGTCACATATTGGATTTACAGTTGTCAGAAACCCTAGGGTGGTTGTTTTTTGGGAATAGCCATTAAGTCAAGTTATTCTTATTTTGTTCTGCATAAGCTTATATTTTTTCATCCTTAACACAGCACACTTGTGAGTCTTTTTCCCTGATAGCCTCCTAGTTTAGTTTAATTCCCTGTTTCTACTCTGTTGAAATGCTGCATCTCAAGTCTGAGCAGGGTTGTTGGGTCATGGAGACTTAAAAAACTTTTTTTAATGTTTATTTTTGAGAGAGAGAAAGAGAGAGCATACACATGAGTGGGGAAGGGGCAGAGAGAGAAGGAGACAGAAGATCCAAAGTGGGCTCTGCACTGACAGCAGACAGCCCACTGTGGGGCTCGAACTCACAAATCCTGAGATCACGATCTGAGCTGAAGTCAGCTGCTTAGCCAACTAAGCTATCCAGGTGTGCCCTGGAGACTTTTTAATTTTATTTTATTTAAAAAATTTTGCCAAACTAAGGAGTCTGGACTTACTTCTGAGAGCCAATACCAGGGAGGAAGGCAGGCTCACTGTTGAGAGGGGAGAGGGGCTGAGAGCCTCAGCCAAGGTGGCAGAGGTGACAGTGCAGGGAAGGGGTGGGCAGAGGGCATGTGGGGAATAGAAGGGAGGGGGTGTAGAGCTGTGGAGGCTGCTCCCCCCAACACTAGGGGGTGACTGGGTGAAGCCTTTTACCAAAATAAAGATTACTGGGGGTGGGGAAGCACATTTTAGGACAAGCTTGCTGAACCTGACATTGGGTGTGATGACGGTGAGGAGTCTGGACCAGATCCCCATGAGACTGACCCCTGGGCCCTAGAGATGGGTCTAGCCTGGGTATTTGGAAGTGGATGTTATCACTTACCAAGGGAAGCAGGCAAGTTACATGCACAGAAGAGGGATATCACCTGAAACTAACAGAACACTGTGTGTCAACAATACTCAAAAAAAAAAGGGAATGCTACTATATGCTAACATGAACTAGAAAGAAAAAAATTATGAGTTCCATCTGGATGGTTCACCAAAAGCTGATCCCCTAACTCGTGGGGTTGAGAGTGGGCTAGGTGAGCCCAAGCTCTGAGAAGGCTTGATCTCTGCTTGGGGTTCTCTGTCTCTCCCTCTCTCTCTGCCCCTCCCTGCCTCTCAAAATAAATAAGCTTAAAAAAAATAACTGTACTTTGCAGGATCGATGTAGAATTTAAATGGAATTCCTCATTTCAGTGTGTGGCACATAACGTGTGCGTCCCATGAACGGCCTGCCAATCGCTGTCTACAGTGGATTTGGTGCTAGCGAGCCTTCAAGGAATGTAAGCAGTGGAGTGATCAGAGGTGGCTGGGTTTGACTGGAGTGTTTGTGAAGAGGGAACATTCTGAACCAGATTTTGAAGGAAACGTGGCTGATAGTCATCAAAAAGAGAAAAGGCATTCTAAGTAAATTAAATAGCATATGGGAAATCTCCAAATAAAAGGTATTTGTTTGCTGGAAGGAGAATGAAAAACAGAATTGATGAGATGGGAAGGCCATTTTTTTCAACACTTTCAAGGTCAAGAATTCTCCTTTGTACAAAGCCCCCAAATGAACATTGGGGTGGTTTGTCTCCCGTTCTAGCCGATGAGATCACAGAACCAATCTGTCACCAGCACCTCCCTTTAGGGCTGGGAAAGTGCAGCTGTGAGATGGTTAGGGTAATTCTGGTATCACTCTGCAAAGTTTACTTAGAGTTTTCAGGAACGTTCTTTGGGGTAAGAAAAACCACCTTAGAATTATGTGATTATGTGAATTATCCTTCTGTGATTTTGGGAACAGGTTTTTCACGTGGGTCAGAATTCCATGAGAAATACCAGATGCTAGGTAGGCAATGAGGCTTTTCACAGCAGCAGCAGTGATGCAAAGTCTGGAACACTTTTGAAGACACCCCAAAGTCTGTCAACATGAATATGGGTGCTTTTCCAGGAGGACAAGACCTAATGTTGTCAGCTCCAAGATTGCCTGTGGGGAGGTGATAATGTGAGGGGGGTCTCTCAGAATATGGAAGAACCCTTCCCGAAACGGAATTGAACAGTCACACTCCCTCGATCCTGTCTCAGGGTCACCACCTCACTACAAAATGATGCAGGGTGCAAGGGGAGGTGTCAGAGTACATCTCCCCTTTTTTCCTGAAGTCTCTTATCTTGTGGGTCCCACAGCCCTGTGAGAAGCAAGAACTGTCTGGCCCTCTTCCTGGGGGCAGGTCTCTAGGCACACACAAGCACGCTTTGCCAGCTGCGTCTGCAGGTCACAGATCAGGGGGCCGTCTGTTGGCCTCAGTTAAAAACCCATGCTGTTGTGATAACTATCTCCTTGGCCTTGTACTGTCATTCAAGTTTTCTTGATGGTTGGCAGATTTTCTGACAATGGGCACCAGGTCTTCAATCATAGCACTCTCTGTGGCCTCCACACAGTTTCTGGCACATTCTAGAAGCTCATTGAATGTTTGTTGAATTGAATCTCCACCTGAGCTGCAGGGACAGACACCTGCTTTCTTGTTAACATAGAGAAACTGGGCAGTTTTTTTTAACCTCCCTCAAATGGAGTTAATATACCTTGAAGGGAGACAAATACACGTCTGTAGTCAGAAACAATATGCCTGAGGTGGGGCACACACCACAATAATGCTTTTTCTTCTGCCTTTCCAGATGCAGACCAACTAACTACAAGGAAATACAGCACACAACAGAACTATATAACAAGGTGATCTTTAGATTTTTTTTTTCTTTTGCCCCAACCCTGAGCTGTGGCCCTTGAATAATCTTGGTTTCCGGAGAGAGCAGACTACTGTAATGATAATCCAGGAAGTAAATTGCCCTTTGAAAAGCAAGGAAGAAACCAATCGACTAAGTATTTATTTATATTTAATGCTCCAGGGCTTCTGTTTTCAGCTTTGAAGAGTTCCTGGCAAAGGCTTCTTGAAGTCATTAATCCCAGGGGCAAATCTAAATGTCTTACAGGCTGATCCTGGCCCCTGGAGCCTGGCACACTGTGTTTATAACTCATGGGCTTTCCAGAAAGACAGGAATGGGGGAGGGAGGAGCTGGGCAGTGAACGAATGGTGGGGAGCTCTATTTTGAATCTGTGCTGGAATCTTTGGTCAGAAATGAATTCTCCAGAATTAAAAAAAAATGTTAATGCTTATTTTTGAGAGAGAGAGAGAGAGAGAGAGAGAGAGAGAGAGAGAATGAGCAGGGGAGGGGTAGAGAGAGAGAAAGACACAGAATCCGAAGCAGGCTCCAGGCTCTGAGCTGTCAGCACAGAGCCCGACACGGGGCTAGAACTGGCAAACCAGGAGCCGAAGTCAGACGCTCAATCAACTGAGCCACCCAGGCACCTCGAATTCTCCAGAATTGATTTGGGTTTTTCCAGTGGGGGTGACCTGCCCACACCCTTCCAACCTGAAGTTGGACACGGACCCATTGACTCCTACATTCCTCCATCCTGTCTGGGGTCCCTGTTGAATGATGTCAGCTGGGGCCAGCTCCAGCATGATTGGCTCCAAAAGTACCTATATTTTTCCTTGTAATGTATAAACAATCTTTGCTCATGATAGAAAATTAGCAACTGCAAATAAGCAAAAAGAAAAGAAATCCCATGAGATTTTCCCTCTCAAAGATAATGAGGCTTTCCATATTTATTTATACATTCACACACATATATAAACAAAAAAAAGTGTTGTTCTATACATACTATTGTATAGCCAGTTTTCCCTCACATGAATAATATTTTATAGATCAGTAAATATAAACCAAGAGCATTGTGGGTAGTGGCTGCATAGCAGATCATCATATGATGTTGTAAATGTACTTAACCAGTTCCCCTATTTGGTGATTTAAAAGCTGCATTTGCTTGCTAGGGTTGCTGTAGCAAAGTGCCACAGACTGGGTGGTGTAAACAGCAGGGATTTCTTTCTTCTGGAAAGTTCTGGAGGCTGGATATCTGAGATGAAGGTGTCTGCAAGGCTGATTTCTCCAGAGGCCTCTCTTTTTGGCTTATAAGTGGCTGCCTTCTCCTCTGTCTTCATGTGGCCTTCCTTCTGTTCCTGTGTGTGTTCACATTTCCTCTTCTTGTAAGGACACCAGTCATATGGGATTAGGGTCCACCCTAATATCCTCATTTTCACTTAACTACTTCTTTTTTTTTTAAATTTTTTAAATATTTATTTATTTTGGAGCAAGACAGAGAGTGAGCAGGGGAGAGGCAGAAAGAGGGAGACACAGAATCCAAAGCAGGTTCCAGGCTCTAAGCTGTTAGCACAGAGCCCGATGCGGGGCTTGAACTCAAAAACCGTGAGATCATGACCTGAACCAAAGTCGGACACTTAACTGACTGAGCCACCTAGGTGCCCCTCACTTAACTACTTCTTTAAAGACCCTATCCACAAATATACTCACATTCTGAGGTTCTCGGAGTTAGGATTTCAATATATGAATTTTGAGGAACACAATTCAGCTCATAATAGCAGCTAATATTTTAGAAAGCTTATTATGGGCCTTAACATATGTTATCTCATTTAACAACCCTAATATTATTAACCTCATTTCACAGATGATGAAACTGTGGCACAGAGAAGTTTAGTAACTTATCTCAAAGTCACACAGTGGCAAAGTTGCATTCAAACCAGCCAGTTTAGCTTGAGTCTGTGTTTCTGGGCATTTTGATATGAACTATGAACTATTATGAACTATCACCCTTGTAAGTTGCCACTGTTTACAGCTATTACTATTATTTCCTATATACTTACTTGTCTGATTAATTCCCTAGGATAAAGTGGAACTTCAGGGTGAAAAAAAAGTGAGCATTTTTAGCACTTTTAATACAGATTGCCATCCACAAAGCCTGTATCCATTTACATTTCCAACAGCACTGCACAAGTGGAGCTAGGAAGACCCCTTCTAGGATGTTGGGTCCAAATCCTTGTGGTTGGAAGTGTGTACGTACACACACAAATGTGAAGTTTCATAAAATTTTTGGCTGAAGTGCAGCACAAACCGAGGAGAAACAAGCTACTGGAGTTCAGCTATTACACTTCCATTCTCAGTTTGTCCATCCTGTTGTGGAAAGAGAAGCATAAAACTCTGTTCCAAATCGGGGCGCCTGGGTGGCTTAGTCGATTGAGTGTCTGGCTCTTGATTTCAGCTTAGGTCATGATCTCACAGTTTGTGGGTTCCAGACCCATGTCAGGATCTGTGCTGTGTCAGCAGGGAGCCTGCTTGGAATTCTCTCTCCCTCTCTCTACCCCTCCCCTACTCATGCTCTCATGCTCTCTCAAAATAAATAAACTTAAAAATAATAAAAACAACAACAACAACAACAAACTCTGTTCCACATCATGTTGGGGAGTTTGGTGAGGAATGTACATAAACACATTATCTTGGACGTGAAAGAGGAAATCCCAGAAATGTACTTTTTGTCATATCCAACCCCTTTAAGTCAGGTTTATTGAGATCTATTTTACATTACAATAAAATCCATCCATTTTAGAGGTGGTTCCATGAAGTCTGATACATACACACAGCTGTGTAACCACTGCCACAGCCAAGGATATAGGACATCGCTATCAGTCTTAAATGTTCCTTTGTGCCCTTTTGTCATCAAACCCCCACCCCCAGCCCCAGTCAACTATTGATCTGTGTTCTGTCCTGTAGTTTTGTCTTTTCCAGATGTTTCATAGATGGAATCTTGTGGTGTGTGGTCTTCTGAGTCCAATTTCTTTCACTTAGCATAATGTATCTGAGACTCATCATTTTGCTGCATGCATCCATATTTTGTTCCTCTTTACTGCTAAGCAGTAGGGATGGAAGGGGTCTGGAAGTAAGCATTCATGTGCCATAGGTTTTTTACCCATTCGCTAGTTGAATAAATTATTTCTAGCTTTTTACTGTTGTGAATACCTGTACATGTTTTTACATTAATTTTGTGTATCCTCCTTCCCTTCCTCCCTCCGTTACTTCCTTCCTTCCTTCCTTCCTTCCTTCCTTCCTTCCTTCCTTCCTTCACTTCCTTCCTTTCTCCCTCCCTCCCCCACTTCCTCCTTTCCTTGTTTCTTCCTTTCTCTCTTTCTTTCTTTCTCTCTCTCTCTCTTTTTTTTTTTTTTTTGGTATAGCGATTTGAATAGGTGTGCGGTGCTATCTCATTGTGGTTTTAACTTGCATTTCCCTAATGACTATTGATGTTAAACATCTTTTAATGTGTTTATTTACCTATCTTCTTTGGTAAACTGTTCACATATTTTGCCCATTTTTAAATCAAGTTGCTTTTTTTCTTATTATCAGCTATGTCTTTTCCAAATATTTTCTCCCAGTCCATGACTTGTCTTTTAATTTTCTTAGTCACATCTTTGGGAGAAAAGGCATTTTAAATTTTGATAAGTTTCAACTGATGACCTAAAAAAAAAGAAAATCGTTAGTGTTTTTAGTGTCCTGCCTAAGAAATTTTTGCCTAACCCCAAGTCATCAGGATTTTTATCTATGTTTTCTTTTAGAAATTTTATAGTTTAAGGTTTTATAGTTAGGTTTATGATCCTTTTCAAAATAATTTTTGGGAGGATCTGGGTGGCTCAATAGTTTGAGCATATGGCTCTTGGTTTCAGCTGAGCTCATAATCCTGTGGTTGTAGGATCAAGCCCCTTATCAGGCTCCGAGCTGAGCATAAAACCTGTTTGAAGTTCTCTCTCTCTCTCTCTCTCTCTCTCTCTCTCTCTCTCTCCTCTTTGCCCTTCTCCCCCACTTGTGCTCTCTATCTCTCTCAAAATAATAAAATAAAATAAAATAATTTAAAAAACATCAAGTTAACTTTTGTATATGATGCAAGGGATGGATGGATATGGGTTGAGTTTTTGTCTGTTTGTTTTTGTTTTGTTTATGGATATTCCATTGTGTCAGCTTTATTTGTTGAAACATGAAGATATCTTATGATGTCTGATACTTAATAATTCAGTAAAGAATGTGAATTATTTCTGCCTGAGTCCAGAGGGCATGAGGCCTGGAGGTGGCTGCTGAAAGCTATGGCTCCACAGAAGTCAGCCTGAGCCCACCCACCACCGTTCCTCTTGCTGAAGGCTATTACCTGGAGAATGCTGAGAGGGAGGACTCCCACACAGGGCACCTTTCAGGGGCTCATTAAAAATGGCACCTGAGAGTGAGCAATGTTTGGGGTTCTGGGGGACAGATTGGGATCCAGTGATGGCATCAGAGCCATCCTGAGTGATGTGTTATCTTCAGGCCTACTCTGGGGGCCTGGGAACAGGCATTTGAGGCTCTTTCTCATGAAAGTTATGGTTGAAAACACTCTTCTATGTGGCACAGTGCAAGAAAGTTTTGATGGGTCTGGAACACTCCCTCTGATGTGAAAGAACACTCATTTGTAGCCATCCGCTGGCACCCCAGGGATGCACTTTTCATGCTCCCTGGAGCCACATACAAGTGTGCTCTTTCATTGTTCAGATGAAGACTCTGAGGCTCAAGGTCATGCAGTGAGTGGGTCCCGCTGGCCCTGTTTTGTTTCTGATGTCTTGAATACCCAGGTACTTCCCTGGCCCTCCATGTACATGGACATGTCCCTCAGCTCCTCAAACTCATCGTGTCCAATTTGGAATTCTTTCTTCTCCCTCCTATCCTCACCTTCCCACTTCAAATTGCCTTTTGTCTTGATCTCCTCTCTTGGTAGTATTTTACCAACTACCTGGTTACCCAAACAGGAAACCAGGGGGGCCCTTGATACACCCTCTCCTTTACCTCCTGTATCAGATCCATCACAAATCTCCATTGTGCCTACCTTCCAAACACCTCCCAAATGTGTGCCTTCCTTTTTGTCCCCTCCTGGTGTCCCCTTAGTTCAGAAAGTCAATGTCTATCATCTGTACATATGAAATAACCTCCTCCCTGTTGGCCTATCTTCTCCCCAGTCTTCTTTAGCTAAGCTATAGCCTGCACAGCCACCAAAGTGACCGTTCCAGAATGCAGTCTTGATAATGTCACTCCTCTGCTTAAAACTCTTTTGTGGCTCCGTGTTGCCTCCCTGATAAAGATCAGACTCTTCAGCTTGGCACCCTGGGCCCTGCCCGAAGGCTTGGGACACACGTCCTCTTGCCCCTTGTACCTCAGCAATAAAGAGCTCTTATTTTGTGTCTGTTTTTTCTCCTAGATGACAGCAATCTCACTGTAACAATTTGTTTACACACCTGTCCTCCTCACTAGACTGCGAAGTGCTTGATGGCAGGGACTGTACTTCCCTTGTAGCATATTGCACGGGGCCTGGCACAAAGTCATTACAGTCATTCATCTGATAAACATTTGTTTAATGTCCACCA
The DNA here is from genome assembly GCF_018350195.1 of Panthera tigris. Lineage (NCBI taxonomy): Eukaryota > Metazoa > Chordata > Mammalia > Carnivora > Felidae > Panthera > Panthera tigris. The sequence continues at coordinate 44,653,302 of NC_056671.1, forward strand.
TCACGTGTCAAATGTATAGCATGTATTAGAATGTCAGCTTGTCCCTTTGCCAGAGTGTCTTAATAATTTTAAACAAAAGACTTAGGAGTGCTACCTTTTAGGACAGGACTGACTACTGACCACTTTGCAGTCCTTTCCCAAAGTGAAGGATGGCTGTAAATTAAAATGCTGGCATCTGAAACTCTCTGGTGAGATCAATCCTGTTTCATGCTCAATTGTCCATTTTGCTCTCTGGAAAATGTGGTAGATCAAATGATAAGGCTTTGGAAGGGTCTTTCCAGCTGCTTTGGGAGGAGGATGAGGAGACAGGTGGTGACGGAAAAGCCTGTCCCAAACAGGATTCATTATTTTGCCAACAAGTTTCTTCCTCTGTGTACCTGATGTCAGTTAATGGCATCACAGGACCACCTGTCTCCTCCCTGACTCTCTCCCCTCACACACCGTGTTCCAGCCTCTGACAACTTTTCTGATTTCTCTGAGAACATCACAGACTCTGTCATACCCTCCTGTTTTTGTGCATACCGAGACTATGGCCTGCATTGTGCTTCCAAAATCCCTTGACTTGGTGGGTTCTACATGTATCTTTGCTGTGTGTGTGTGTGTATATGTGTGTGTGCATTTGTGTGTGTATGTGTGTTTATGCATGTGTGGGTTTATGTGCATATGCATGTGTTTATGTGCGTGAATCTTTGTTGTATGTTTATATGTGTATATATGTGTGTGTTGTGTGTGTATGCATGCTTATGCATGTGCATATGTGTGTTTATGTGTGCGTTTGTGGGTGTGTGCATGTATGCACACAGACAAGCATACTATTACTCTCCTTGATTCTGTTCAAATGTCTCCTCATCCACAGAATTTTCCCACCTTCTCCAGGAAGAATCAGTCCCTTGTTACCATACCATTTTTTACAGGACAGTTAACATTGTTGGGATTATTTGTCCTTGTGTTTCTTCACATAAACTTTGGGTCCCCAAAGCACAGTGACTGTGTTTTCTTTTTCTTGAAGGGTGCCCCTATCCTAGCACAGTACTTGGCACAAATATGCCTGAATCAATATATGAATATTAAAATCACTCCATCCATCAATCATCCATCCATCCATCCATCCAGTCAGCCACTACAAGGCTGGTATCTGTTGTTCCTAATCTACTTCCTACCCAGTACAAGGACTTTACAGGCAGAAGTCATTCTTGGGGACTGTGCCAACCCTATATCATGGCCACTCCCTTACTTGCCATGGATGCCCCACATTCCTTCCTAATACCACCTCAGGTGATTTCTTTTCCCCTTCTTTCCTTCTTTAGAATACCCTTATCTATCTTTTCATTCAAACATCACCTGTATAAAAACCTGGTGTGCTCTGAGGAGTGGCCTTTTGGAGACGGATTCTTGAAACTTTCAGAGACCAACCTCCCCCCACGGTGTCTGAGGCTGCCTTTTCCATGTTGAGAACAAATCTCATCAGCGTATCTTTTTTTTCAGCGACATCATCTCTTCCTCAAACATGAATAATCAGTCATTAGAAGAGGAGGAAAGGCTGAGTAGGAGATAAATCTGGGGTAAAATGAGGCTAATTTGAGAACAAAGAGAAAAGGAAATCCTGAGGCCAAAAGCAGTGGAGTGTGGCAGTCTTCTGCCTCTCAGAGGACAGCAGGGGCCGAGATTTCAGTAGACCTCCGGTGCAGGTCCCATTCCTGCTTGTCGTCACCCCTTCCCATGTCTCCTGACTGTGTTCATACCCCCACCCCATCTCTCAGGACAGAGTCAGTGTGCCAACCTCCTTCCCCTGCCCGCTGTCTTGGAAGTCCTGCCCATCGCCATTCTGTCTCTGTTCTGGCTTTGCTTCTTCAAGATATCTCTAAGATTGACTCCTTCTCCCCCCCTGAGAAAAACCCTTCACCGCAGTGTTGGGGGCTGTCTGCAGTCTCAGATAGCCTCCCTCTCGCTGCTCCCCGCGCTGCCTGAGACCATCCTGTCTCCTGTTCCTGCATCTGTGACCCAGGCTCACTGACAGGCCACTCCAACCCATTCTCTTATCTCCTGCTTTGCTTGCACACTGAACATGCCTGCCGTTGCTACAGAACATCACCACCCTGCTGCTGGTTAACATGCTATTGGTTTCAACCAAAAGCCATTGCAAAATTCAAAGACTTTCATGACCTGTAATGTAAATTGCAAAGACCGAACTAGAATAAAGTGAAAGCAAATTTCTAAGTGCAGGAATAGTCATGTGTCGTAGGGCGGCTTTGAGTGATCTCGTGGATGTTGGTTTTGTCCTGCAATCTGTCTGCTGCCACTGGAGGGTGGGCAAATCTTCCACAGGGAGTTCCTCGGGGCCAGGCTCAAGGTGACGGCTCACTAAACACATGTTAATTGATTTATTGATTTATTCATTCTGTCTTTGACAAACATTTATTTACTGCCCTTAGAGAACTCCCAAGTAGAATTTTACTTCTCTGCCCAAATGATACTGAAATCCAGTGACAGCCCCCAGGCTCCTGAAAGAGGACTTTGACAAAGTAAAGCAGCCTGGGAACAGGTTTGGCTGTCTTTGGCTCACCTTGAGCAGTAGCCAAGCTCAGCACGTTGGGAACGTGCATGGAAAACGCACTCACTACATGCTATTTGTTCAGCAGTAACCTTCCTGAAGCCCATGTCTGTTGGTGAGAACTCGGCCTGAAAAAGTCAACACAAAGCTTCTGGCTGATTCTGCAGGAGCACGGGGCCACTGATGCCCTTAACGCACGCAGGTCCGGAACTCCTGTTGTGGGTTTAGCAATGGCATGGCAGGGGAATCCTGGCTTGGTCTTTCCCCGTCAAGGGCCACAACCAAGGCCTGCGGCTAACTGTAGGGGCTTCCTTGAGCAGGGGAGCTCATAAGCCCATTTCTAGGAGTGGCCTCCTCAGCTGCTGCTTTGGGGCTTGTTCTGGCCTTTCTATCTGGCCGTAGCTCCCTAGGACTCAAGCCAGAAGCCACATCTGAGTGGACGAGTGGACAAGAGGACTCTGAGGGCCACAGGGTGGCTACCGAGGCTAAGGGACTGGTGGGAATATTTACCGGCAACAGAAATACAAACGTATCTTCGGTCAGGTATAAAGACCTAGTCAATGATTACATATTTTTATTATTTACCTGGCAAAAATTCCCTAAAGAGAGAGAGAGAAAGAGAGAGAGAGAGAGAGAAGGCTTGATGTTTCCCCTGAATTTTGGCTCTCTTCAGTGTTTTTGTGGCTATGTGGTACATCTGAAATGTCTAGCTTCTGAACTGGGCTCAGAGCAGGGAAATCAGTTGGGAGACCTAAGCCTCATAGACCTTGGCCTGTAAGAGGGTCTTGCTAGGGCAGAAAGTTTGGAGCCAGAGGTAGGTTGCAGCCCAACAAGGTAATTCTCCCAGCCTCCAGGATGACAAAGGTTGCATTTACACCTGGTCGGGAGGTTTAATCATCTACCATTTCCAAACACAGCAGGCTAACAACCGGCTGGGCTGAAAATCATAAATTAAAAAAAAAAATACCAAGAAGAGACAGTACAAAGGGAAGGAAGGAAGAGGTAGATCACTGTTTCTGTTCCAGAGAGCCCTGAGTGGGGGGCCCTGGGTGAGGGGCTGTGGGTGGGAGGCCTTGGAAGGGGGTCCTGGATAGGAGGCCTTGGGTGGGGAACTCTGGGTGGGGGACCTTGGTGAGGGCCCTGGGTGGGGACTCTTGGTGAGGGCTTTGTGTGGGGGCCCCAAGCAAGAGACTTGGACAGGATTCCCAGACCAGTAGGAACAGCCCAGCTGCCATAAGCCCCATGGGAAAATGGCCACCTGTGACCATGGCTGTGAGAAAAGAAGTCTCCACCATAAAGATCTTCCCTTGGGGGCTTGCCGTTGGTTCTTATCTGTTGCTGCCTTCTTGTTAGAAGAGGCCAAGCTGTCTTTTTGTCACCAGCCCAGGCAGTCTGGCATAGGGGTGCATGCTCCCCAGACTGCCTGGGTTCAGATCTCAGCTCCACCACTCACGCGTGGCTGTGAGCAAATAACCTTGGCTCTATAAGCTTCAATTTCCCCGCCTATAAAATGTGGATGGTAACAGTCCCTGCCTCATAGGGTATTGTCAGGGTTAAGTGGGATAATGTGTTGTTATTGTTGTTGCTTCATTGGAAAAATGCCGTTTGGAGGACCAGTGACCAGCTTTAACTGCAGGTTGATGGTGTCTGAGCTCTAGGTGTGTCAACCCCATGATGATGAATTTATAGGTGGGAGAGACTCGGAGGTCCTGGGGTCCACAGGAGAGTAATTATGTGTTAATTTTTCACACGTTGCTTTGAACACACTAAGAGAGAAAGCCATAGATCCTCACTGATGAATAGGATCTTCATAATAAACTTTTTATTGCAGAGGAAAGATCAATCTTTTAGGTAATTAGCAATAAATATTATCGAATGCCTGCCATATACATGACACTCTGGACAGCATAGGGGATGTGGCAGAATTGGATCCAGGCCCTCCTCCCTCAATAAATTTGCCATCTTGATAGGGGACAAGACATACATGTAAATAGATAACTAACAACTCAAGATAACATATGTCAAATACCAAATGGGTTGCATTGTAGCACAAATGTATTTGTGTCTTATCTTCTACTTGCTCTATGAAGACAGAATCCACATCTGTCTTGCTCACCATGCTACTCCCTCTGCCCGCATCTGCATTATGGCTAAGACTTACTGAACATTCACTACTCCCCAGGCAACATTCTAAGCCCTTTCTGGGTACTAACTCCTTTAAGGTTATAATACAGGCTGTCGTGGAAATGTTATCAACCACCCCATTTTCAAGATGAGGACAGTGAGACACAGAGAAATTTAAAAATGTGCTCAAATTTACACAAGTCCACTCATTGCCCATATCCAACGTCAGGCACACATTCTCCCTGTGCCTAGTGCTGTGCCTGGCGCAGGCAGTGGGAAAATGCGTTCACGAGGGGCCCACCAGTGTTCCAGACACTGCACCGGGCACCTTCATAGACCGCCTTGCTTCATCTTCACAAAACTCCATTGAGAAGGGTATGTGATTTCATGTTAAGGAAGAAGCGGCTCAGAGAGGCCGAGGACACACCCAAGTCACTGGCTGGCAAGGGGTGCTGCCCAAACGTATTCCTACACGAATGACCTGACCTGGACTGGGACAAATGTTTGGAGTTCAGAGGACTAGATGGTGAAGGAAGTTTTCTTCAAGATGGAGTGTGTCTGTTAGATTCTGAAGAAGGAGCCAGATATAGATAAGCAGAGAATGTGAGAGAGAGCTGGAAATGGTCAGAAGGCTGCACAGAAGGTCCGTGGCTTGTACCAGAGGATGGCTGGCATGAGTGATATGTGAAAGCAGGAAGTGACAGGGACAGTGAGAAAGGTAGATCAGGGACAGATTATAAATGGTCTTGCGTACTAAACAAAGGAGGGGACACTCTGAAAGAATAGACTCCACAGAAGTAAGCTGGGCACGTCTTGAGTGCTTAATCTTTCTGGATCTCTAGCTGGGACCAAACATTTGATAAGACTGGCATGGCCTTTAATTTCTTCAAGCTACAGTTGTATTGAATTACAAACGTGTTTAATCAAGGCCACTGGAAAATTACACAAAATGTTTGCTTCCTGTGGCATGAGAAAATTTAAAAGGCTTGCAGAAAAATGCCAGTGTTCCTCTCTCCCTCCCTCTCTTCCTTCTGTACTTTTGGGTTAATGGGCACTCTGAAACTGGGCTGCCTTATCACTGAGGAAATGGAGCAAGCAATGAATCCCAAGGTGTGGACTTGTAAGGTAACAGGAGTTCATGCTGCTAGCAACCGCTCATTTCAGTTCCAGCTTCCCTGGGGTTCCGGACCTGGTTCTAGGGAGTTTTGCCGTAAGCATCTCTGCCACAAACGTTTTCGCCATATAACGAATTGGCTGTAATGCTACTTTGCCATAAAAGATAGAAAAAAAACTGGTTAACCGTTTGGTTTGACAGTTTGTTGGTTTCATCAACTGGCTGACGGTTTGGTGTCATCTCTCCATTGACACAACACTCCCACTTTTATATAAATCTTAGCCACTGTCATGATCTATACCATGGCAGAGAGTTTTGAATGCACATTTCCCATCAAACGTTGCAATCATTAATGAACATGTGACAATATGCCAAGAACAAACGATAGTGTAGAAAGCTTTCACAACGCCATACAACGCTCAGTTACAAATAAGCATCCTCATATTGGAAACTGATACTTCCCTTGATGAGGGAAGAAATTTATTTATTTATTTATTTATTTTTATTTTATTTTTTATTTTGAGAGAGAGAGAGAGCACATGCGAGCCAGGGAGAGGGGCAGAGGGGGAGAGAGAGAGAGAGAGAGTGAGAGAGAGAGAGAGAGAGAAATTGAGAATGTTATGCAGGCTCCACATTCAGTGCTGAGCCTGATGTGGGGCTCCATTCCACGACTGTGAGATCACGACACAAGCTGAAATCAAGAGTCCAATGCTCAACCAACTGAGCCACCCAGATGCTCCATGAGGGAAGAAATTTTAGTGAAAAAAAAAAGAGAGAGAGAGAAAGATGCCCAATTAAGAGAGAAATCAGCAAGCAAAAAATGTGTAACACTATGAATGAATGAAAGACGTTGAAGACAGTGCTTAGGTACAATCCACAAAATAAAATCGGTTATTTGAGAAGTATTACCATGAATTTACACACATTTTAAGTGCATTAAAATATTTTGTATTTTGCAATAAAGACTTTTTGCTTTTGTTATTCATTTTTCATGTTCCATTATGCCCATTTTGATGAATATCCCTCTTTTATTTTTCGTGATTTTATCTTTTACGGCAAAACTGCCTCATAGCCAATTAGTTAGGTGGCAAAAATGTTTGGTGTGAAAATGCTTGTGGCAAAGATGTTCACAGTGAAAATACTGGATGCGCCTGGGGCCCATAGCAGTCTGCCCCTCTGGCACTAGTTTGGGCTTCCAACTGTGGGTGTGACCTTTGCCACAGCTCCTTGCCACTCTGTTTGTTTTTCCACCCGTGGAACAGAGGATCCTAGTGGTTCTGTTCCCTTTGCTCACACGAGCATGGTGATGAATAAGGCAGTGTTTGCTGAGGCCAATGGGAACCTGGGCATCACACAAGCACCTCAATTACGTCTCTGGGTAGAACCCAGATGGTGGAGGTGTTTCTCTATTTGCTCTGTTATAAAGGCAGAATCTCATCCGACGCCCAGACCCCTCTTTGTCTATTCCAGTGAAGCCAGGGTTGGGGATGGACATGGGTGGAAGATGGTGGTATGACAGATGAAATAAAGGCACCAGGACCGTTTCTTGCTTTTTGTTAGCATTTCTTATTTGGTTTGCTGTGCTTCCTGGACATTTGGAGAGTGTAAACAATTTAGGTAAATCGGGTATCTCACAATCTAATATGGAAAGTGTATAAACTTTGCCGACATTAAACGTTGGGAGGGCAAAGACGCTGTATTTAGTTCCCTCCTTTGGTATATAACACTTTGTGTTTCTTTTTCATTCATTCTGGGAAAACACATTTTTTAAAGGAGAAAAGACAAAAATAGCTCCTTAAACTACCAAAAAGTATTTATTAACAGGTTCTTTGTAGGATCTTCTCTTATTTGTTCGAAGGCTCAGAAAAGTAAAATCTGAAGTGTACCCCGTGTTAACCATGGGTCCTATAGGACTTGGAACGGACAGGCAGACTCCTCTGGAAATACTTCACGTATTTTCCAAATGGATACTTGAAAACCTCTGCTGGGGCAAGCCAGCCTTCTTGTTTTCCTGTCCTCTATCAAGATTCAAACTAAGTTGGCCACCCACTGATATGAATCTGTAAATAGACTAAATCCTCCCTTTGAACACACTGGTCCCTAACTTGCTATCTCACGAAAATGTTTGGGAGATGACAACATCACAGGGCTCGGCAGAGACTAGCATGTCTGTCCTTTGCTAAGGAGACCTGGAAGGCTGTGGGTCTCTTGGAGATGACGGGGGTGTCAGGGAACTGACCACAAGACGTGCCTGCACAGAATCTAGGCTCCTTGACCCATTCCTATCGCTGTATGTGTGTGTATTGTTTGTGTCGTAGGTGGTATGTGTTGTGTGTTTGGTGTGTGTCTGTGTTGTGTGCATGGCATGTGTGTTGTGTATGTGTGTTGTGTTGTGTATATGGTTATGTGTGCTGTGTATGTGGTATGTGTCTTGTGCGTATGGTATGTGGTGTGTGTGTGTGCGAGTGTGTGTGTGCGTGTGTGCGTGTGTTGGGAGTGGAGGATGCCGGTTCTGCAGAGATCTGTATTTTGTGTTAGATTTGTGCCTTGTGGTGGGAGGGAGAAATTTAGAGAACAGAGCTCAAAAATTTTTTTAATTGAGCTATATGATTGATACATATTAGTTTCATGTGTACCACATGATGATTTGATATTTGTACATATTGCAAAATGATCATCACAGTAAGTCTAGCTAATATCCATCATCCCACAATGACAAAAATTTCTTTTTTCTTGTGATGAGAATTTACAGATCTACTCTTTCAGCAACTTTCAAATATAGAATACAGTGTTGGTACCTAGAGTCATAGTGCTGGACATTACATTCTCGTGACTGATTTTTTAATATTATTTTTAACTGCCACATTACTAAAGCCCAATTTTTCATTCTGCTCCATTCCCGTAGCTTCCATTGTTGTATATTTTCTCTTGTTTCTTTATTTCACTGTTTTCTTTAAATAAATCCTTTCTGCTCCCACCTCCTTTAATTTTTCTCCCACTATCCCCTTGTTCTCTGTTTCCTAATTTTGATTTTTCCCTATTTCTCCTAAGTCTACTAAACTTCCTCCCTCCTCCTATTTCTCTCTTGCTCCTCTCCCTGGGAGCTGTATGTCAGAGAACTTGAACTTGACCCACAGCACAGCCAGAAGCATCGGTTATACTCTATATCAAGTTTCTTTAAAATAAAGCCTGCCAGCACGAGAGCCTTATGGAGTTTGCTATGGCGCATGTACACAAGCCTCTGCCTTTGTTCTGAATTCTGAATCCACATTGTGACTTTAATTGCTGCATCAAATGGAGGTGGCTGTCTTTCTAGTTGATGGTGGGTTGCTAGGAGCAAAAGAACAAAAGTGTGACAAGGAGTTGGTGAGGAGTTTGAGCTGGAGAAATAAATGAGCTGCTTGTTGTCTTTCTTCCACAGTCTGTGCTGACCTGCGTTCGGTTTACCTGGTGGTTACAAAAGGGATCCCCAGAGTTTCTGAACTTAAAATAAAGCTTTAGAAGTCATTTACAAACCTCAGTTAACCATCTGACTTTGGCGCAAGTCATGATCTCACGGTTTGTGAGTTCCAGCCCCACATTGGGCTCTGCGCAGACAGCGCACCTGCTTCAGATCCTCAGGCTCCCTCTCTCTCTCTCTCTCTCTCTCTGCTCCTCCCCCGCTTGTTCTCTCTCTTTCTCCCTCAAAAATAAATAAACATTAAAAAAAGTAAAAAAATAGAAGTCATTTGTAAAAGATATTACAGCTGCAGAAAACTGATAAATTAACCAGGGTGGGGGTATCGGGGTCTGTAGGAAAGAGAAGACTGTTTGAAGTTAGGGACCATCTGAACATTTTTTCCATATGCAACCGGGAGCACCTCTGAGCCCTGCACCGCTCACCTTTTCCTCTCTGCCTCTACACTGGTGTCCGTGTTCAGTGACTCAGGGGCTCTGGCACAGTAGTTAAGGTTCTGGGGTGAGGCTAGCTTTGACTTGCAGCAAATAACCTCTCTCGGCACCAGCCACCTCAAAAATAGGTACAATAGGACCTGTTGTTAAACGAGATGATTCAAGGAAAACGTTTGGCATCCATGTCTGACACTAATAAGTGCTCAGCCTGTTATTATTACCCACTATCGAGGAAGTCTTGAGTCTCAAAAGGAGTTAATGGAGAGCTACCTGGGCACATGCTCCTCCCTCCCCGGGGGAGAGTCAGAGAAACTGAAACCACACCCGGGGCAGAGCCCCTCCTGATTTTGCTCACTTCCTAGTGAGCCAGGAACTACAAGGAAGGTGAGAAAGCCTTTCAGCGTTGTGATAGACATTTACCCTCATATCAGCTATCCACTACCGTGTAGCAGATCAACCCAAATGGCCTCAAACAACCATTCTTATTTACTCGTGACTCTGGGGGTCAGCAATTTGGGTTGGGCTCAGCAGGGCAGTTCTGCTGGTCATGCCTGGGCCCGCTGGTGGGTCAGCTAGGATGAGGGGGTCTCAAATGTCTTCACTCACATGTATGGCATTGGTGCGGCTCTTCGCGTGCCCTCTCATCCTCCAGGAGGCTAGCCTGGCCTCCTCACAAGGTGGCAGCAGTCCAAGAAGCTGCAAAGCCTCTTGAAAGCCTAGACTTGAATGTTGCATGTGAGCCACAAATTGCCTTTGCAGATTGAGAACGTGGAAATAGGCTCTACCTCTTGATGGGAACCACAGCCACGTCCTGCTGCAAAGGGATGTGCATCCAGATATGGGAGAGGTTGTTGTGTCCATTTTTTTGCAAATAATCTACCAAAGTCCACCTCCGGCCATAATCAATCACATCCCTTCTCCATAAAAACCCTGAAAGGCTCATCCCATTGGCTTGAAGTCTGAGAGTCTTTCAAAACAGGGCCAGATCTGGATGAGGCCCCTCTGGTACATCACACAAAGCACCACAGTGCACTGAGGGCCAGAATGGTGCAGAGAATGTGTATTTTTAGTTATGACTCTGCACCATTCTGCCCCTAAATATACTATGGTGAGAGATGCAGACAATGCTGTGGACCCCCACCCAGAAAGGGAAAACTAGAGGCACGTGACAGTTGTGAGTCCTTGACAATTCTGAGACCCAGCTGGACACATATTCTCAGGCTCCTCTACCGTAAGGGCAGGAATTTTCCTCATTAGGACCCAGTTTTGCTCTCTGGGAGTAGTATCTTAGTTCACCGTTCCTCTTGACTCTTGGTTCTCCCCTCTGGGCTCTTGGCTGTACTTTCTCAGATGTTATTTCCTCTCCTCTAAGAATTGCTGAATAGCATTCTCAGCTTGCTTCCTGCCCTAGAAAGTTGGGGACCCAGAAGACTCTTTCTGTTTTGAATGTACTCTCTCCTTTTTAGTGTGATACGGTATGCCCCCCTTAACAACGGTGTGGATTTCTGGTACGGCAGCCTGCAGTCCACTCCAGTAGATAGACCTCTCTTCACTTTGGGCCATGAGTCAAGCAGCTGCAGAAAAATGCTTTTAAGATTTGGAGAGTTCCTGGGGCACCTGGGTGGCTCAGTCAGTGGAGCATCCCACTTGGGCTCAGTCCATGATCTCACAGATCATGGGTTCAAGCCCCACATCAGGCTCTGTGCACTGACAGTGTGGAGCCTGCTTGGGATTCTCTCTCTCCCCTTCTCTCTCTGCCCCTCCCCCTGCACTCTCTCTTTCTTTCTCTCTCAAAAATTATAAACTTAAAAAAAAAATATTTGGAGATTTCTTTTGTCCAGTTGAGATGGTCTACTGAGTTTTCTGAGGTATTCATAGAAGGTATTCAAGCGACATCTTTGGTTTCATGAAGGCATTTATCACTCTGAGACTCTTTTGCCAAATGGAGACACTTGGTGAAAAATGATTTTGTTTTTCAACCAAGCACGTAGCAGGCCTTCTACATTCCCTCTTTTTTTTTTTTTTAAACGTTTATTTATATTTGAGAGAGAGAAAGAGACAGAGGGCAAGTGGGGAAAGGACAGAGAGAGAGGGAGACACAGATTCTGAAGCAGGTTCCAGGCTCTGAGCTGTCAGCATAGAGCCCTACGTGGCGCTTGAACTCAACGAGCCATGAGATCTGACCTGAGCTGAAGTCGGATGTTTAACCGACTGGGCCACCCAGGTGCCCCTATATTCCCTCTAATTCTGCTTGCACACTGAATAGTTTCTCCTTGAGCTTATTTCTTTCTCTAGGAGAGAATTTCCTTACTCAGCTTGTTGGATACATTTTCTACTTTCTGAGTTATTGCAGGCAACCTTTTGCTCCTGAGACTACAGTCTCTTCTGGCAGCTTCCTCACTATGTGTCTAGGAGTTTGGGGTTATTTATGGCAGACCTTACTTCTAGTATCAACTTCTAGATCAGTTGTTTATGGCAGCTTAACAAACCTCAAAATATAATGGCTTTAAGTGCTAACCATCCCTTTGCTCACAATTCTGTGGGTCGGCAGTTTGGGCTGGGCTCAGCTAGGCAGTTTTCTGCCAGCCTCATCTGGGGTCACTGGCATGACTATATCAGCTGGTAGATAGGCTGGGACTAGACTGTCTTATGGCCCCATTCACATGCCTGATATTGGTGTTGGCTAGCTCCTGGGCCTCTCTCCCCACATTGTCTCTCACCCTCGAAGAGGCTAGCCTGGGCTTCTTCACAGGAGTGGCATTCAAAGAGGGCAAGAGTGGGAGCTGTAGGATGTCTCCTGGCTTAGGCCCAGAGGTTTATGTCATTTCTGCTACATTCTATTGGTAAAAGTAAGTGGTTGCAAAGCTGGTCCAGATTCAAGGAGTAGGGAAATACACTTCACCTCTCAGTGGGAGGATTGGCAAAGGGGTGCGTATGGGGGCATCTGGTTGGCTCAGTCAGTAGAGCATGCAACTGTTGATCCTGAGGTTGTGAGTTCAAGCCCCATGTTGGGCATGGAGCCTACTTAAAACAAAACAAAACAAAACAAAACAAAACAAAACAAAACAAAACAAAGACAAAGGAGAGTATATGAACAGAAATGGGGGAATAATCTCAGCAA